>NC_085138.1:357046000-357071356 GCF_035046485.1 Aedes albopictus
TTTCAATACTTGCTTCTTCGAGCCTTTCAGAATTACTGTGCCATATTCTTTATTACATTTGATTATCTGTTTATAATCGTTCAATATGACTCAAGAGCACTAGTTTGCTTTGCTGTGGCATACGAAAAAAAAAACTCAAAAACAACCGTCACTGATGTTTGTGGCAAACGAAAAACTTTTTGACCATCGCAATGAACACCATTTTTGCAGAGCCATAACATAACATGCGACTTGCCAAATAGGCTCCCGCGAAGAGCTTCAGCCCTAGAAGGGCGCCGAAAAGTAATTCAAACTGCTTGAAAGATGGACGAAGCCACTAAAGGCGTTTTTTTATTGTTTTGGTCTTTTTTTTTAGATCAAAATTTCGCGTCGAGTTTGTAGAATACGGGCTTTTCACTATTGTGAACAATCTGTTGTAGTTAACTTTTGTGTTGTTTTTGTTTTAACTTCATCTTGTTCTGTTTTAATACTAATCATTATCTGTCATAGAAAAATCAGTAGATAATCTAAAAACATATCAATAACATCTTAGATTTCTGTTCTGATAAAGATTAAAGGATTTTTTGCAGAATTACTCCTTTTTTAACTGCTATTTACAGGTATACCGTGATTTCGGGTGAAATTGATCACTTTTTGCAGTTTTCGGCGCCTAATTTTTGAATAGTTCTCGATATGGTTGAACTCAAAGTTTTGAAACAAGTACGGCCATGGTTTTCATCAGTCAACGAGGTTGAAACTTTTATTACAAATCATTTTACCACAATAAATGTCATTTGAAAAAAAATCAAAAATTTTACTTTCGGGGTTAAATTGATCAGTCAGTGAAATGCCTTTGTAAGTCCTGAAAATATTTTTTCCACCTTAATTAACCATCCCAGAATGCGAAAAGCTATGCAAAACTTTTACAACTTTACTTAATTTTTAATTATTTAAGTTTAAAGTTAAATATATCTTAAGAAAACGCCTGAAAGTATGCAATCTCCATACAAAATATGTAATTACACTACTGTGCTTCCGAAAAGTATAATTTTATGCATAAATTTTAAGGCTAAAATATAAACGACTCATAAGAAAGTGATCATTCTTAATAAATAATTACGAAAGTCCCAGTGAAGAAACAGGGGTGCAAGCAGTAATAAATAACAAAAGTTCCATAAACAAATTAAAAAATGCATAAATAAATCAAAAGTTTCCATAAATAATTGATTTTTGAGCAATTAAAAACGTCAAAAATGCAATGAATAATTCAACTGTTGCAATAAAAAAAGCCAATTTTCCCACCAAAAAACTTCGAATTTTCCATAAATAAATTCAATTTTTCCATAATAAATTAGAAAATTCACAATAAAAAAATATCGAAAAATCAATGAATAATTCAATAAGTGCAATAAACATAAAAATAAATTATCAATAAAAGTCAAAAAACGAGCAATAAACGTAAATGCATTTTGAGCCAAAAAAATACGTAGACCATGCGGCGAAGCCGCATAGAGGATTGAGGAACTGAGGCGGCAGAAGGCCGCCAAAGTTTCCGATATCCGATGCACCGCAACTGCATCGTTTCGGTTCTAGGCAAACCACAGATCCAAGAATTTGCCCGGTATAATGCAAACATAGATGTTATCCCTTTTTTAGGTCCGACGAGCGATAGCGAGTTCGGACAGCAAGCAATTGCTCGGTAAATTGCAATCATAGTTACGCAAGCTTTTCAGTCGTTTCAGTCATATAAGTGCGATTCAGCATTTCACTGTCTCATACTTTCCTGCATATGTTTTTCATGGGTAATTTCGTCATTTTTTATTGCATTTTTTGAATTTTTTATTGCTTTTTAGATATTTTTTTATTGTGAATTTTCTAATTTATTATGGAAAAATTGAATTTATTTATGGAAAATTCGAAGTTTTTTGGTGGGAAAATTGGCTTTTTTTATTGCAACAGTTGAATTATTCATTGCATTTTTGACGTTTTTAATTGCTCAAAAATCAATTATTTATGGAAACTTTTGATTTATTTATGCATTTTTTAATTTGTTTATGGAACTTTTGTTATTTATTACTGCTTGCACCCCTGTTTCTTCACTGGGACTTTTCGAATTATTTATGGGAAATTGTGTATTTATTATGGAACGTTTAATTGTCTGCCAAATTTTAATATTTATAGAATTTTTGATAACGAAATCGGATTTAGCGAATGCTTGGCAGCTAGAAACAATCATTCGAACATTCATTACATGTGCGATACTAAAACGGTAACAAAAGCTTGGAAGTGTCTTTGAAGTTCGCCTAACACACAATATTGGAAAATATTTGATTTAATACAGAAATATGTATCTAATTGGCTACAAAACATGTAAACTCATTATTTAATAACCCTTGAGCCAGATGATGGCCATTTTCCACATATTGTTTTAAGTTTAGAGCGTTTTTTTCGACAAATAAAAATGCCCCTAACATCGATCAATTTCACTCGAAAGCACGGTACCTCGATTTAGTGGAGATTTCAATTTTCAAAATGTCTATAAAATCAAAATGACTAAAAATGTAAGCTTTTTTTGTTTTTTTTTTAACAATTTGGACCAAAACATATAAATATATTAACATAAAAACTGAGTTTTTGATTAAAAAAAGGTCGGAGTTTTTGGCATATATGTATTAGTAATTTTCGCAAAATAACGAATAAACCACTATCTCGCTTGTTTGTTACGATCGAAATCTTTTGTCCCCGATACTATGTATGGCTTATTCAAAAGCCTATATTTTGAGCAATGAACAGACATACACGATAACGATATTTGCATAAATGTCCCAAAAAATATAAAAGTTCAGAAATTCATTCAGGGATTCCTTTGAAAATGTCTCCGAGGATTCACCTTACAATTCCTTTACGAATTGCTTCAGAAATTTCTCCAGGGATCCCCACTGAAAGTCCTCAAGGAGTTCCTTTGGAAATTTAGAAATTCGTGACAAGCTTTTTATGGGTGGTTAGTAGTTGTGTTGTATTTGCTGAATGTCTTTCTGTACGAGTAGTATAGGTTTGCAACGCTATCTGTAAGGAAATCTAGAATGTTCCACTTTATAACGACACTCTCCGAAGGAAACTACCCAAATTTTAAAAAAAATCTTCCATGTGCTCCTTCACAAAGATTTTTTTACGAAATCTGGCATGAGTTGAAAAATCATGGTGGAATTGATGAAATTCCACCATGATTTTTCACACATCAATTCAGAGATTGCTTGAGAAATTCGCGCAGGGACTACTTCAGGAATTCCTCTGGATATTTATTTAGAAAATTCTCAAAGCATTCGTTTGGAGAATCTACTCCCTTAGAAAATCCACCATACATTTTTTCAGAAATTCTCTCGGGAAGTTTTCTGAGTATTCGGCGGAAAATTCCCTCACGAATTCTTTCAAAAAAATCTCCCATGGATTCATTCGGAAATTTTCTTCAGGGATTTGTTTAGAAATTCCTCCTATTATACAGTGTTACCGTACGGTAAAATTTTGATTTTGCTAAATGTGATGTGCTGTAGGAAAAACAATGTAAGCTAGCCAACGTTCAATTCAAACGGTGCGGGCGGCTGGAGTGCTAACGCTCCGAACGAAAATCCAGAATGGGTGGCAAAGTGATCGCAGTGGCGAGAACATAGCGGATGCAGAAAAACGGACACCCACATCTGCAACAATGAGTACCTGGTGGGGGCCTATGAGAGATAAGAAAAAGCGAACGGGTAGTTGGTAGGCAACGCTCAACGAGAGTACTACAAGCGAGCATCTGAAGATCCACCCTTTTCGTACCAGTGGAAAAGGTCCCACGTGCCGTTGGAACCAGTGCCAAGTAGAAAGTCTTAACCGATTATTAATCGGTTGGTCCGTAGTGCCGTGATTCGAAAATCTTGCCGTGCCGTATATCCTGGAGGAGAATCGTAGTGGCCAAGTTTTGCCTATGGCCATCTACACTAACGACGGGTCCCTGCCTCTGGCCGGTCCCACCATCCAAAACGGCCACGTGTTCGCTGGTACGAGGGCCGCTCCAGTTCTGCTGCTGTCGGCGCTTTGTGATAATTAAAAGCCGTTGCTGGTGACGACCTCCTGCTACCGTTCTTTGGTTTGGCTACGACATCCTGTAGATACGAAGAATCGTCCGCCATGGTTAACCAAGACCGCCGACTACCGCTATACCCCGCCGAAAGCTTGTAGCCGTCACTGGCCGATCCGGGACGAAATCATGCGGCTTAAGCGCCACTCCGTGAGGAGACCGCACGACAAGTTCTAAATTTGCCCGGTTGAGACTCTTCAGGGCGAGTCCATTTAAAATTCCCAAAGAAAGTAGGATCGAGCCAGCGCATCTACTTCCTACACCAGAACTGGGGTAATTACCCTACGCAACAACATAATCCGATACACTACAAAACCATTCCTCCAAAGAACGCAGTAAGACGACACCCATACCTAAATGCCACGCGACATCAGTTATCGCGAGCTATTTATCATCACTGGCGGTTCCACTACTTCTCGCTAGAGGCGCTACCAGTGTGGAAGGGGATACGCAAGACCCAACAGTCAAATTGCGCCACGCAAACAACATCTACTACAAATACGCGAAGCAACGGGACAACATTTCAATAATCTAAAGAACTTTCACACGACGGAATCTACAAACACACTATTATGGTAGAAAACTAAACACATTTATTCGGTAATAACCCACAACGAACTATTTATTCTATAATCCTATTCATTTTCCGTATTCTCAGGTATTCCTTCTTCAATCCTGCTCTCCTGTGCCTGTGCGTTTGTATTCCATTCTTATCTACCTATCTCTGTCATGTGCTCTATTCGTGCTATTACTCCATTCACTTTCTATCCTCCTCGATGATGCGACAATCAGCAGCGGCAAGCTTGCTACACCCGGGTGTCTCACACAATAGGGTTGGGTGGGTCGATCTTAAATTACGTGCGCACGATTTTGTATGATTGTTGCCACCCAACCTTACATCAACGGACGCTGTAGTGACTAGACGTCCAAATTAATCTCGACCTTATGGTCGGCAAAAAACTGTCCTCCGAGGCGTCCTCACCGGACGCCCCACTCCATAAAAAAGACGATGCAAAAAGGAGATGACTCACCGCGCAGCTACGGGGTTTTTGCTGACCTTCTGGGCGTTTCTGCGCTCCTGTTGTGTCGCGTCGATGAAGGCGATCGTTCGACGCTTGGAGACACGTGTACCCCCGACTGCCACGTGGAAGGGGGGGGGGGTGCGAATCCTCGGCTGACCTTCTAAACGGGCCTGGCAAGTGGCAGTTGACGACCACGGAAATTCGCTCTAAACGGCGTGTTGACGAGCCGCTTCTTTCGGCGGGGTTTATTCGCCGGCAAGTTCCGTACCGAACAGCAGGAAGCGTCGCTGGGAAAGAAAATAGCCGCGGGCTGATGATCCTATTGAGGTAAACGCACAAACCCTAAGCACTTCTCTCCTAATTCGAACTTGAAACTAGGAAAATTAACGACCTTTTCAACGAACTACCAAACGACACTTCAACACTAATCTGCGGATCGAACGAAAGTAAAATGGAACCGTGATCCTCAGATTAGGGAAGGTGCCATTGAACGAACTCACGAAAGTTCGGTATTTCCTACGAACTTCTTCGAAATAGTTCGGTAGTGTAACGGCCTACGTTGAAGGCTCGCTCAGTTTTGGGTTCGATCGCGACTCTTTCTTCCCCGACTTTCTCCGGAAATTCCAAATGTACTTGACCTTCGGTAATCTCCTTCGCGGCCGATTGAAGGCCGATTGACGTCACTTGAAGCTTTTAAACGTCAAGCTTATTATCTAACCTCCGGCGCACTGATGGTAAGATTAGATCAGTTTGAGTGGTATTTCTGGTCAATTTCTATAATTCTGTTAAGCAGCATGGAGCAAAGGCTACAAGCTCCGTTATCTGGCGACACCGTCCGGTTTTTCCAGTGCGCCGGCGACTCAACGGCGGTTCTTGAAGACGGTGGCTATCCCCGGCCGCCTGCCGACGTTCTTGCCCGTCAAGTGCTCCTGAATTCCGATCCGTGACGTCCAAAGCGAGTTCGTGGATCACCGGTGTCATCTCTCTCTACTCACCAGACGTCCCTGCGAGCGTACGCATCTGGTTCGCATCTAGTTGGGAGTTTGGGGTGGTTACGAACCACTGCCCCACCGCCTCGCCCTTCACCGCCCGCCACCGAACTAGAGAATAAATCAAAGTAAGTTGAAATTCCGCTTCTTTTACAGGACTCCCACATCCCAAAGTCTCCCCTACTCAAACGCCCTGGGACCCGGGAGTTGAAAGACGGCCTTGTGTGCCCACCCCGGAAGCGGCCGAGGCTCAGACCAGCTGCTGGGGGCTTAGGCCCGTCCCCCTCTGGGTCAGAGCGATTGACTCCCGAGGTCAAAAGTTGTTTCAACAGATTCCACAAAGAATTATTTCAGAGCATTTCTCATGATTTACTTTCTCAATTCATTTTTTTCTAAAAAGATATCCATGAATATGAGCAGAAATTCCTCCAGGGATTCTTTCAAAAATCGTTCTATGATTCCTTCCAAAATTTCTTTAGATATTTATTCAGAAATTTCTCCAAAGATTTCTTCAAAAAAAAATATTTGAACAATGCCTTTAGAAAATATTCCAGAGTTTTTCAGAAAATGTTTCAAAAGCTTGTTCAAAAATTTGTCCTTTGGCTACTTTAAGAAATCTTTCAAGGATTTCAACAGAGCACCACAGCAACTTCCAATTTCTCCAAAAATTTCACTAAGGATTCTTCCAGAAGTTTCACAAAGAGTTGTGTAAGAAAGTTGTGCATGGGTTGGCTGCAGAAAATTCTCCTGGGATTTGTTTAGAAAAATCTTTCAGAGATGTACTCTATTTTTCGAGACTTTTCTAGATTCCGAAAAATCCTTCGGAATTTCCTTTGAGCATTCTCTCAAACGATCTTCTAAAGAATATTCCTAAAATTTCTTCATGTTTGATTAAGAAATTGCTCCAGGGATTTTTTTTTAAATCTAAATTTCTGTCTGAAAATCTTTATGGATTTTTTTAGAAATTCCTCCAAGGACTCCCCCCAGCCAAGGGCTGAAAGTCTCTTTTATAAAGACAAATCAATCAATCAATCAATCAATCCAAGGACTCTTAAAAAATGTGAGATCTATTTAGGGAATTTTCTACAGAGATTCCTATAGTAACTCCCCTAGGGGTTCCTTCACTTTTTTTTCGAGATATTATTGAGCATGAGCATGAGCATGAGCATAGATGACCGTACTATTCGTAGTTGCTACTCCGTGATTGACCAGAACAATCGAAGTTGCACAAGGAACCAACAGACGGAGCTTGGGAGTAGCTTACCGTCTTCAATGTGCATCTTCGAGAATTCCAAACTTTATTAGGTCAATAACGGCGCCGGCCACGTCCTTACGGTCATCGAGGAAGGAAAGGAATGTTATTATGACGTGCGTTGCTTACTAAAGACCGAGATCACCTCTGCGTCTCCACGTCTGTCATGGGAAGGACTTTTTGTTAGTGGGGAGGGGAAAGGGCGCATGATATGAGTTCACTTTGGTAAGTGGAGTGATTCATGCAACCCTATTAATATCAAACCACTTATTTTCATTTGGACTAAAACAAAACACATGCCGACATCGAAGATGACGAACCATTCAGATAGTTTTCGAAGTGCGAAAATTAACGAAAGAGAAAATAAAGTGATTTGAACCAACGTGGCTTTGGAACTTGGGCCGACACTTGACGTGACGAACATTTCAATGTCTGTTGACTAAAATCGCAAAAAATGTTGTTTGTTGCATTTATCGTATCATAAATCGCCCCGTACGAAGATGAGCAGTCAAATAGACGACGACGACCGAATGAAAACGCGGCCAGTAAACTTTGCCTCCAAAAACTCACTAAATCACCCCGTACGAAGATGAGCAGTCAAATAGACGACGACGACGACGACCGAATGAAAACGCGGCCTGTACACTTTGCCTCCAAAAACTCACTCACTTTTTTTTTCGAGATATTATTTCAGAAAATCTCCCTTGGCTTTTATTATAAATCCGACTAATAATTTCTTCAGAAATATCTCAGGATTTCAAAAAATTCAAAGATTTCTTTA
This sequence comes from Aedes albopictus, assembly GCF_035046485.1. Lineage (NCBI taxonomy): Eukaryota > Metazoa > Arthropoda > Insecta > Diptera > Culicidae > Aedes > Aedes albopictus. The sequence continues at coordinate 357,054,141 of NC_085138.1, forward strand.
CAAATTACTCAAAGGATTAATTTGAAAAAACATTCACTGATTTTTCGATAATTCTTTCATGGGCGCTTGCTGAAATCCACCCAAGGAATTATTTAAAAAATCTTTCACGAGATCCTGTCAAAACTCCCAGGGGATCTTGAAGAAATTCATTCAGGGACTTCTTTGGAAACTTCTCCTAGATTTACTTCAAAAAATTATCCTGGAAATCTTTAAGAAACTCAGTCAGAAATTCTTTCACAAAATCTTCTAGGGATTCCTTAAGACTTGAGAATGTCCTCCAGAAATTTCTTCAAGCATTCCTTAAGAACGTCTTGCACGGATAGCTTCCAAAAAACGGTTGCATGATTCCCTTAGAAAGTATTTTAAGAATTCCTTTCGAAAAATCCTGCATAGATTATTCCAAAATTTCATCTACGAATTTCTTCAGGTTTTTCTTTTTATAGATTCCTCCAGAAATTTTTCAAAGCATTCAACTAGAAAACCTTCAATGAAATTTATCCATGTTCTGAGGCTTAGTTGGTTAAAGCGCCGGACCAGTGATACGGAGTCGTGGGTTCGAATCCCACCAAAACAAGTGGTATTTTTTCACAAATTTACCAATCAATTTGTCAATGGATTACCCGCGAAGAGTGCGTTCAATGTACGTCAGCTGGAGTACAATTTTGAGTTTTGTATGACGATAAGCATCTAAACTCGAATTTCTCGAAATGAAAAGCTTCTACCGAAAACCTATTTGGTAGGCACAAAAGCGGTCATCATTGTGCACAACCGCTACCAATTTTTTTTCGAATATCGTGTTCTACTTCGAGAATTTCGCCCAAATTCATCTTTAGATTGTATTCGCCATCCAATATTTTTTCGATTTACTTTTTAGCGATTTTTCGCGCATAGAAGCTGGCGCCACAATGGTCGATGCCGAGAGTAGGAAAACAGCCAAAGCATTTAATGTCTTCGAAATTTGAGTTTTTTTTTTGTCTAATTTAAAATTTTCTCAGAAATAGTATGAAGAATTTTCTACAAGGATTTTTTAGAAATTCTACAAGAGATTATTAGGAGAATTCCCAAGATTTCTTCATATTCCTTTAAGACATTTAATATCTTATAAATCTATATAAATAAAAATGGAATGGTGTTTGTATGTAACGAATAGGCTCGGGAACGGGTCAACAGATCGACATGATTCTTTCACTGTTGCATTCCGCCAGGGCTCCGACGTGTTTGTACAAAAATATTATTTTAAAACCGACCGGGAAAGCAGCAAAAACGGGACAATTTAAAATTTCATTTTGCGGGGCACTTTCCTACAGAGCTGCATGTCAAAAAACGCAGTAGGCAGGCAATACGACGTTTGCCGGGACAGCTAGTTTCCTAATATCTTAATATATATTCCTTTAAGACATTTACAGTCGAACCTCCATGAGTCGATGTTCCTTGACTCGATATCGACTCATGGAGGTAAATTTTTCCATACTGAAAAATAATTTCTGGGTTACTATGATGGTCCCGCTAAAAAGCTTCCCAAAGGATTTTTGTTCCACTACTCGATATTTCCTTGAGTCGATGGTCCCTTCAATATCAACTCATGGAGGTTTTACTGTATGTTCCAGAAATTGCTCCAAGCATTTCTCATAAGAATGAAGTCTTAGAAAACCCTCCAGGGATTCCTTCAGAACTTTTCCTACGGATTCTTTCAGAGATTCTTATAAGGATTCTTATGGAAATGCTGGAAGAAATTCTTGCAGGGATTCCTGCAGAAATTCATACAGAGATTTCACCAGAAATTCCGCCGACTATTGCTCTATGTATTTTCTAAGAATTTGCTGCAGAATGCAGGATTTCCTCCATGCGTATCTCTAGGAATTTCTCCAGGAATTCATTTGAACAAGTTTTGTCAAGGAATTTCTTCAGGTTTTTTTTTTCAAAAATATCTCAAGAGGTTTTGCATGGAATTCCACCAAAGACTTCCAAGTGTTTTTTTTTTCAGGTATTCCTCCTGGAATTTCTGCAGAAAATCCATCTTTGTAAGGATCCAAATATTCATCCAAATTCTTACCAAAATATTCCTGTTTTTTTTTTCAGGAATTCTTTGAGGAATTCATTTAGAATTTTCTTCAATTTGGTTATTCTTTCTACAATTTCTTCAGCAATACTATCGGAAAAATCTTTAGAGAGTTCTTCGATATTCCTAGAATCACTTCAGAAATTTCAACAGGGATCTTCAAAAGTTGTTCCATGGAAACTTTCAGAAGTTGTTTCAGCAGTTTATTAAGGAATTGCTTCAGAGAATCCTTCAGGAATTCATCTATAAGAATGTACAAGTTGGGGCGCTGAAATCGAGCAACATTGGCTAACTATCTTTGATTTTACCATGACAGCACTGCACTCACTCAGCGAATTAAACTATCGAAATTCATCAAAATACCTTATTAAATTTAGCCATAACTGTAAAGTATGGATGCCATAAGAATACCTTATGAAAATTGATTATGCTTGTTATGACCTATTACATAAGATAAAATTATGAAAAGAGCATGATGTGGGCTTCGTGGCCGAGTGCTTAGCGGGGTCAGTCGTTTAGGTGTCTCGTAAGCGTCGCAGTGTGAGTTCGATTCCCGCTCCAGTCGGGGAAAACTTTTCGTCAAACGGAAAATTCTCCACTGGACCACTGGGTGTTATATTGCTGTCTGTTGTCTAATGTTAGTGAATGTTCGGTCTGTGCGGTCTCTGGCCGAAGACGGTGTAATGTCTTTAAAAAAACGTAAAGTGATGCAGACGGAATCAATCCATGATCGTCGAGATCACTGAGCTCGTGCCCAACCCACACGACTGACGACGCTTGAGAATATAAAACTAAGTATGTCATGAGGTACGCTTTGGCTCAATTATGGGTGTTCCACAAAACAATTTATTGATATGAAGTGCTCCGCGTCTCACAAAGCTGAAAACCCCTGCAATATAATTCATATTACAAACTGCAAGTTTAAAACTGATTGGATATTTAAAAAAAATAGCATTTACAAATGTACATATAATCGAGGGTCTATATAATCGAGGATCCACTTAATCGACGTATACATGTACATAAATTTGATTTCCAGATATATTTTCAATAATAATTCTAGTTTTCTTTTTATGTTGCATTTTAATACCATTTTTTTAAATGGTCACAATTCATTTTTTTTTATTTTCCCAAAAGCACTAGGAAGTTTCACAATAGCTTTTCTAAAATCTAATTCGAGTTTTCTATTCTTTTTTCACAATCTATCTTCGTAGAAGTCAATGGAAGTTTCCAATCGAGCTATATAATTCTATATATTTCCCAAGCAGTTCCTTTTGTGATGCATCGAAACAGGTTTGTAGACCAGAGAGTGTTGTGGAGCACTTTTACTAGAGTATGTGTTTTTGAGCATATACGAGATTGTGCTCATGGCATTAGGATGGAAAGATTTAGCCGGTATTTATGACAAAGTTGCCACAGAAACTAATAAAAAAATTTAGAAATCTTCGAAAAATGTCTTGTAAAATTTATAACGCTATCATTGCGATTGTAGTTGCAAGAGCTTCAAAGTGAATTCCTAGTGGAAATCCTGGTGTTATCTGTGACTCAGTGAGGAAAAAGCTGATCAATTCACATTTTCAGTGGAATTTAAGCATACAAAGCTCTAATAAAAAAAAAACAAAAAAAATAATAAAAATAAAAAATAAAAATAATAAATAAATATAAAAAATGCACATATTAATGAAGCTTCTGGTGACCTTCCAAAATAATGCTTAACACAATTTAATAAAATTCTAGAATATTTTTTGATAGAAACCACAAATTATTTGAAGCCCATTTCTCTCAAAAAACGTTAGCAAAAGCCTTTAAATTTTCGTAAGATCTGTTATAACTTCCCCATAAATTTCTTTAGTAATTTCTTTAAGAAATATGTAGATTATGCCGGACAATGGACGATCCATTGTTAGAATGTATGTTTTATATATGACTGTAGTTTTTGTATTTGAAATTATAGAATTTGGTAACATCATTGGGGCTTAAACATAATCTGTTGATTAGAAAAATAAATAAATAAATAACTGCCAGGAGTTCGCCATACGTTATGATATTGAAGAAGATATTGAACAGTGGACTCCACGCAATTATTCTAAAATTTCCTGCTCAAATCAGCAGGTTCAGGGGTGTTTCAGAGGTTTTTTTATGGGTACCCGAAAAATTCCCTAGAACCTCATATACTCCCTGAACCACTGCTGAAACATCCGTAAACGCCACTGAACTCCCCTCCCCGGAACTTCAGAGATTCAGTTTAAAGATCCTGAGACCCCCTTAGGCACCCCTGGGACTTCTGAAATGCCCCTGACCCATCCTGAAAATCCCCTGAGACCTTCTGAAACACCACTGAGCCCCTGGAGCCCCTGGAGCCCCTGGAGCCCCGAAACGCCCCTAAACCTACCTTAGGAAAAGACCCTGAGAATCCATGACATGCTCTTGAGACCACATGAATCTTCCTAGACCTTTGAAACGCTTCTGACAACCCCAAGCAACCTCTAGGAACCTTCTGGCACGCCCCTGGAATCACCTGAAATCTCTGAATCGTCTGTAAAACCTCCTGGAATGTTCCTGTGGCTTCAGGAGCCACTCGGAATTTCCTGAAATGTTCCTGAGAGTTCATTCAAGCTTGAAGCAAACTTGACTCAGACAGCCACCCCCCCCCCCCCTTCCTCCCGTCCGTAAGCTACCTCCATGAAAAAATCCTTGTCATGGAAATGCGGAATGGCAGTAAATAGTGGTAGTGCAATTCGGCTTTCGGTTCGCAAAAAATCAGAATGTAATCTATATCATCGATTCATCGAGATTTCAGATATCAACATTCCATCATCGAAGCTATTTATGTTGGTTGATGTTTAAAAAACTAACCGACAACACCCTTCCCACTAGAAACTAGTCGTACACCATAAGGAGAGTGTATGAACTGCCACAACTATCACAAGTGGTGTGACTAAACGACAAGTCATGTTTATTTTCTTTCCCCTGAAGCCACCCACCTCGTGTCACGTACGAGTTTTCTAAAGTCGCAAATCAACGGATATATTGTGTAAGGTATACCTACGGTATGTCAGCAGAAGGCGCAATACCGGCAGGCAGCTAATGCCCAAGCTGTAAACCAAAGCCAAAAGCCAAAAAACAATTCTTCTACTACCGTACGGGCCAACAGACGCCAACGACGACGGACAATCTGGCCTGGTCTTCTGTCGTCGATTCAGTATAATGGTATAACAACAACGAACCGACCGACGACGTCGACTACGTACTGAACTCGAACCGGGTGACTGATGGAGGTAATCACCCAAGTTGCAAGTCAAAGAGTAGGTACCCCCAACCAGCCAACCAGCCAACCAACCAAACCGAACCAAAACAGCACCCATCTGACTCCGAAGTCTAAAGTGAGCCCCGGCCCCGTGGTGGTGTGGTTAAAAGTTCCGGGTGGAACGCGGGGGGTAAGGTGGTGGGCACCCGAGGTGCACTTGAGGTTGTTGGGGTGGCAAAAGACAACCTGAAAATACAAATACCTCCGTCGTTAATAATAAATAAACGAAGAAAACAAGAACACAAGACCGAGCCAAATACAAAATTGGAACCGTCGTTGCCGTCGTTGTTGACGGGGCGGTACTGGCTGGTTCATTCTCTCGAACTGGGCGAAAGGTTTTTTGCGACGACTGAATGAATAATTTGAAATTACTTAATTGAAATAGGGCTGCAAAATGGTTAATAGTTAATCTAGAAGAATAGTCCTAGTTAAGAGTTGTGACATACTCTTCTACTGGAAGCTTTACTTGAGGCGGCAGCCTCCCACGGTGGGTAGGAAACCTTAAGCCAACAACCTGCTATTTCCGAAACCAGAATAAAAACTATTTGAAAAGCAAAAGAACGCACAAGCCGCGAAAAAGCGAGCAAAAACACGAGGAGCCAAAGCCGTAGCTCGTCAGCGCTTTTAGGTGCCTGAGAAGAAAGTGAAACGCTCATGTAAATCCAACGAATGCGAGAAAATCGCAAAACGGTGACATTCGTCTCCTCCACGATATCTTCCGTAGCCTTAGATCATGGTTTCCTAGTCTGTGGGTCGCGACCCCCCAGGGGAGTCGCCGGCCTTCATTCATGAAGGCCGCGAGGGATAGTAGAATATTTTACTGTAACAGACAACAATTTCTATGGTGGTTCGCGAAAGGAGCGTCTGCTGGCAAAGGGGTCGCGCATCTGAAAGTTTGGGAACCAATTCCTTAGATAAATGCTACGATGCATGTAAAAGACGCGTCTGAACACCAACCATTTTCTGATATCTAACCCGGTAGACCAGTACGGTACAACGGTGTCTTGCATGAATTCTATTAGCACTACTGTTCCTCATCCAAATCTATGAGATAATGGTGGATGCGATTGATCGTGAAGCAAATCCTAGGTTGATGTGGCAACTCAGTACCTCTCTCTGCTCAACGACGCTCTGATATGCGGAATAAGCTTGTTGCGGCAGGTCTTACCATCAACGAATCTGACCGGCTGTACGCCAGTGAAACTTGGCGTGTATCGTTAGAGAACACTCAACGCCCACCGGTCTTCATCAACATCCTTCATCCGTCAGCCAACACTTTTCAATCTATTTATTTTATGGGCGCAAGAAATCGCCTCTTGAGTTCGTCTGTCGGCGGCGTCTCTTCTGGGACCGCGGGGAAACCGTATACACGAGGGGGGAATTGTTTTTAATTTAAACACATTTTCTACCGAAAGAAATGTGCTAAAGGCAAACACCGACTCTTCGGTCGGTCGATGCGGGCGAACGGAACCAGAGATCAGAGGACGACGGGGTGAGGTACGCCTGAAGGCAGAAAAAGCCATGAAATGACGTGTGTTTGGTAATAATACTATACACACGGCTCATGGGAGGATCGAGAGGGGAGGTGAAGCGGTAGCGGTCGATCCAATCGTACGTAGTTACCCTACATGTGTATATACACAATTTTCTCTTTTGGATCTTATGGCGAGCAGCCAAGAACCAAAACCGCATTCGTATAAATTTACGAACGAGCTGCGTACTGCCTGTGTGAGCAGCAGCAGCAGCAGCAGCAGTACCTAGAATGAATGCAGTCTGTGCAGGTTCTTCGGAATGCCTCCTGGGGGAGAAAGGAGGAATTTTTAGGGCTGGCAACCGACCGGCTAATGAACATCAAGCGCAACAGAATGACCCTAATGGGTGGGAACCGGACCGATGCGATGTGATGCTGCTGGCTTCTGCTCCGCTGCTGTTGGCATTTCATCAGGAGGGTAGATTTTCGGTTTTCTGGCTTCGTAATTAATGCGAGCAGATGGGCGCATTGATTGGGGTCTTTGAATGGTGCATAACTGGCGACTGTTTGGTTGACATCCTCTTAGGATTTGGTTTAAACGCTTTAATACCGGCTACTGTTTTGAACAGTGTCCATCGTTTTTTGCCTTTCTCGTACACTAAGTGTACTGGAAAGGCTATATGTTCACTCTAAAAATGGCTTTTTGATAGAAGGCTCGGAGGGTCGAGTCACATATATCAATCAACTCAGCTCGACGAATTGAGGTGATGTCTGCGTGTGTGTATGTGTGTTTGTATGTGTGTGTATGTATGTGTGTATGTTTGTATGTGTACAAAAAAACTCACATCACTTTTTGACAGTAAACATCAACCGATTTTAATGACCGACGGCTCATTCGACGCAGAATCTGGTCCCATTGTTTCCTATTGAAAATGGTACGGATCGGTCCAGCCGTTCCGGAGTTATGGCCATTTAGGTGTTCCGGACCAGTACCCTCTGAAGGGGCCATACATAAAAATGGAACAAACACATACATGCGACACATCAAACTGCGGCATTTTCGCTTACCTGGTAAACAGTTAGCAAGAAAACAGTTTCAGACCATATCTAAACCGGTAGTGTTCCGGAACCGGTTCCGGATGTCCCGCTGGAAGTGGCCAAATATAAAAGTGATCCAAAACTATGCATGCGACACATCAAATCGCGGCTTTTTCGATAACCTGATGAACAGTTAGCAAGAAAATAGTCTGAGACCTTATCTGAACCGGTAATGTTCCCGAACCGGTTCCGGATGTTCCGCTGGAAGTGGTAAAATATAAAAGTGAATCAAACCCATGCATGCGACACATCAAACAACGGCATTTTCGATAACTTGATTAACTGTTCAAGAACTGGCCAAGAAAACAGTCTCAGACCATATCTGAACCGGTAGTGTTCCGGAACCGGTTCCTGGTGTCCCGCCGGAAGTGGGCAAATATAAAAGTGAACCAAATCTATGCATGCAACATATTGAAGCGGGGCTTTTTTGATAACATATTGAAAGCTGGCAAGAAAATAGTCTCAGACCATATCTGAACCGGTAGTGTTCCGGAACCGGTTCCGGATGCCCCGCTGGAAGTCGCCAAATATAAAAGTGATCCAAAACAATGCATGCGACATATTAAATCGCGGCAATTTTGATTACCTGATGAACAGCTAGCAAGATAACAATCTGAGACCATATCTGAACCGGTAGTGTTCTGGAACCGGTTCCAGGTGTCCCGCCGGAAATGGCCGTATATAAAAGTGAACAAAACTTATGCATGCGGCACATCAAATCATGTCTTTTCCGACAACTTGATGACCGGTTATCAAGGAAAAAGGCTAAGACACCATTAAGGTCTGCCAGTAGTGCCGGAACGAATTCCGGGTTTCACTCCAAAAGCGGCTAAATATAAAATTGAACCAAACCCATGCATGCGACACAACAAAGCGCGGCTCAGACTATTTAAGAGACTACCGGTAGTGTTCCACAACCGGTTCCGGACCGGAAGTGACACCAAACCCATGCATTAAGGTATCATGGCTTTTTAGGTAACATGATGAACAGTTGCAAGAATCCCCGTAACGTTGGTAGATCACCTTAAAATGGTGCGTTGCGGTGTAAGATCTACCAAATCAAATTTTGATCTTGATATTTACCGTATTTTTTAATATTCCAAGATCAAAGTTTGATGCTCTTTTCCTTGTGTTTTGTAGTATTTGTGTTTCAATGTACTGCCAATTAACATTTTATTTCAGCAGGATTCAGGTAAATGTATCGTACGATATAAATAATATTTTAAAAATATGTAACTGTGGCGAGCGTATCACTAATATGTAGCTTATTTGACGTACGTTGTTAATATTATTTTATATTTCAGATTATCAACCGAAGAATCTAGTAATTCAACCAAATGCCAACAAGATGACGAGGAAACCAGGATGAATTGGGCAGACAACTGATTCGAAGCAGTCAAACAATGGTGTGCCTGAACGTTAACCAAGCGTATCCTTTGGAGTTTACCCTTCCACTAAGAACACCCAAATTCCCGTGACACCTAGGCCTGAGAGATCGTAGAGTTGTCTACATTTTTCATAGGTGTCCAAAACTAACCATCCTTTCCCATTCCTCAGCAGTCGCAAGGACGTGGCCAGGACAGTGCTCGACCATTGGAGGATTGCGTCAGTCTTGTCTAAGAGTCAGATATTAGTCCCAAATCTTTGTGCTTTGGTTCGGATGGGAAGGAGGCAACCCTCATAACAGCGGTCTAGGACTGTACCACCTACGAATTTGTGCGAATCGCTTAATGCAAATGCTAATGCTAACATGATGAACAGTTGCAAGAAAATAGACGCAAGCCATATCAGTGTGTTACGGAACCGATTCCGGTTGTCCCGCAATAAATGATCAAATGTAAAAGAGAACCAATACATGCGACATATCAATGACTTATTCAGTAACAAGATAAACGGTTAGCCAGTACATAATCTCAGACCATACTTGAGAGAACCGGTAGTGTTCCAGAACTGGTGATGAGACGAGTAACCCGCCGGAAAAGGTAAAATATAGAAGGGAATCAAACCATAGCGGCGTTTTTGATTTTTGATGAACGGTCAACAAGAAAATAGTCTCAGGCCACTTCTAGAACTAGTAATAGTATTTCGGAATCCGTTGCGGGTGTTTCATCGGATGTGATTAAATAGTAGTGAACCACATTCGTGCACGCGACACATAAAATCGCAGCTTTTTCAAAAATTTGACGAATGGTTAGCAAGAAAATAGCCTCAGATCACATTAATATTCGGCTTTTCAGGTAACTCGATGAACAGTTGACAAGAACATAGTCTCAGCCCATATGTGAGACAACCGGAATCGGTTCCAGGTGTCCCGCCGTAAGTGGCCAAACGTAAAATTTAACAAAACCCATGTAAGCTTGATGTGCATAGCGGATTATAAAAGTGAACAAAATAAATGTTAAAGCGATACATCAAGTCGTGGCTTTTTTGATAGCCTGTAAACGTTGGGTAAGATTATTAGTGAAGAAATGGTCAAAGTCTTCATATTTGCAAGAGAACAAAATCGTGAGATCGCTTTCTCTTCAAATCACACCATTTCAGATTCCTGCGGTGTTAATATATAGTAGGATGAAACAACGTGGAAAAAATATAATTTGATCTCATCAACACCGAATAAAGTTTTTTCAATCTTCAATCTCCTTTTGCTTCTAAAATTACTGCTCACAATTTAGGTGCGGCTGGTTGAGCCCTTGCTCTTCTCATTGAAATTTGAATGGAAAATTTCCATTTTCTGCTTTTTCTCGTAAGGAGGTCAAATTTCACATGAATCGTGTTACCAATGATACTAAAATATAGCCTAAAGTGTGCTAAAACTTTGTCGAGGATTACAAAGTGATCTGTGATTGTGAATAAAGTCAACCTTTTTCATGCATTAGCTGACGCTCGCCCTGCTGCCGTAGTGAATAGAATGGGGTCATAATGACCCCAATGTACGACTAGGGGAAAGGTGGTCAAGCAGTCAACTGAGATGTCTGATATTTTTTAGTTATGTGTTGTTGTTGAACATAACATCGGAATATGTACCATCGATAAGTTTCCCTAATCGATGAAAGCCTAAATTGTTGCTTTTTGAAAGTTAAAATTGTGCTTTTCTATATAAAGTGATTCAGGAACATTTTGGCTAACGTCGACGAAAAGATCATGAGTACATTTTCAACGAGAAAGGCACTATCACCACTAGGTGGATTAATCTAGGTTTTTTTTTGCAGTTCAGTACACTAAACAATATGGGGCATTACATACTTGGAAGGATAGAAATTAAGGAGAATGGCCGGTTGAAAAACAACAAAGCCGCTGGAGCAGATCCACTACCAAGCGAGCTTCTAAAATACGGTGGAGAAGCACTGGTGAGAGCACTACACTGGGTCATTACAAAGGTTTGGAAGGAGGAAGTATTACAGGAGGAATGGATAGAAGGTATCATGTGTCTCATCTACAAAAAGGACGACAAGTTGGATTGCCAAAACTATTTATTGCGCTATCACACTACTGAGCGGAGCCTACAAAATAGGGTCTGGGACCATTTGGGCAGGAGCACCTATTTTGGGCACTTGCTGCTATAACTCAGTCTACTTTGAACCGATTGACTTGATTTTTGAGATACGATCAGATACGCACATTATCTAGCCATGTTCAGAAATTGAAGTCAATCGGTTTGAAATTGACTAAGTTATAGCAGCAAGTGCCCAAAATAGGTGCTCCTGCCCAAATAGTCCCAGACCCTACTCTCTTAAATTTTATGCCGCCGTCTATCACCGGCTGGATTCATGGATGAACGTGCTTCAACGGAGCAGATGTTCGCCATCCGTTAGGTGCTGCAGAAATGCCGCGAATACAACGTGCCCACACATCACTTGTTTATCGATTTTAAATTGGCGTATAATACAATCGGTCGAGACCAGCTATGGCAGATTAAGCACCAATACGGATTCCCGAATAAACTGATAAGATTGATCAAGACGACGATGGATCGAGTGATATGCAAAGTTCCAGTATCAGGGACACTCTCGAATCCCTTCGAATCTAGAAGAGGGTTACGGCAAGATGATGATCTTTCGTGTTTGCTGTTCAACATTGCGTTTGAGGGTGTAATAAGGAGAGCGGAGATTAACACGAGTGGTACGATTTTCACGAAGTCCGTTCAGCTGCTTGGTTTCGCTGATGATATTGATATTATAGCTCGTAAATTTGAGACGATGATAGAAACGTACATCCGACTAAAGAGTGAAGCCAGGCAAATCGGATTAGTCATTAATGTGTCGAAGTCAAAGTACATGATGGCAAAGGGCTCCAGGGAGGAATCTCCGCGCCCGCAACTCCGAAGTTATATCGACGGTGATGAAATCGAGGCGGTTGAAGAATTCGTGTACTTGGGTTCATTGGCGACCGCCGACAACGACACCAGCAGAGAAATTCAGAGGCGCATTGTGGCAGGAAATCGTGCTTACTTTGGACTCCGCAAAACTCTATGATCGAATAAAATTTGTCGTAACACGGAGTCAACTATCTACAAAACGCTGATTAGACCGGTAGTCCTCTATGGGCACGAAGCGTCGACCCTACGTGCAGAGGACCAACGCGCCCTTGGAGTTTTCGAACGGAAGGTGTTGCGTACCATCTACGGCGGAGTGCAGATGGAAGACGGGACTTGGAGAAAGCGAATGAACCACGAGCTGCATCACCTACTGAAAGAACCAACCATCGTTCACACTGCGAAAATCGGGAGGCTACGGTGGGCGAGTCACGTTATCAGGATGTCGGATAGCAACCCGACTAAAATGGTTCTCGAGAGTCATCCAACCGGTACAAGAAGATGTGGTGCACAGCGAGGTTGGTGGAGGATGATTTGCAGATCCTTCGCAGAGTGTGGGTCTGGATACACGCAACCATGGACCGAGTAGACTCCAACGTACAGCAGAGGACACTCAGACCTTAAGCTGTTAGTACACAGGGTCAAATATTTGTCCAAAAAGAAACCAATGTTCAAACATCTTGTTTGACTCGATCGAATTTTCATTAGTGTCAAATTGATGTTGTTTCTTAACGTTGAAGCATTCGTCATTGAAATCATCGTCATCATCAAACATTTGAAAGCAGTTTTTTCGTTCAAATCAAACAGTTTTGCAACGAAAATGGATTCACTGCATTCCACATGAGGAATGTAATGCAGTGAATACATTTTCGTGATCATTGTTTTGATTTACAACGAAAAAACTGCTTTTCTATTTCCGAAAAATAATGACGAATGTTTGAGCCTTAAGTTCTTTCCTTGTTAAATATTTGACCCTGCATACTACTGGCCTTAGTCTGACCGGTAAGGTAAGGGGACGTTTGGTCAAAGTCCACGCTCCATACAAATTGGATTTTTTTTTTGTATGGACAAATGTCTACGAGGAAGACCAAATTTTGGTCTATGTTCGGATACCTGAACTACCGCTACAATTATTCGTGAAAAATGAAAGGATTGTTTCCACAGAAAGAGGCACTACTGGTTGAAATTTCGGCTTGAAATGTTGGGGGAATCCAGTGAAAAGCTTCTGAGAGATTGAAGAAATTCCAGTACGAACTATTTCAGAAGTCCTGGTGTTTGGAAAAAAGTCCGGTAGTTCGTGGAGAAGTCCATAGAACTCCCTCCGGAAGAAATTCCGGGAGAACACCTGGACGACATTCTGGCAGCAATCCTGCGAAAATCTTTGACGAAAGAAAGATAAAAATCCAAGAGGCTTCCGGAAATGCTCTACACTCTTAGAAAAAATCATGTAAATTTAAGTTCACTTGGATGCACATTAAAGGAGCGGCCCGTTTGACACAAATTTACGTCTTCTATCACAAATAAAGTCGAGCTAGCAATCGCTAGAGCCGAAGCAAGAAATACAACATATGTAAGTAAAATAATGAACTGGATTCAAACTCTGGTCCGCTGATTGAGAGGCACGTACTATACCTCTCGGCTGTATCACCAAGTTCTAAGACAAGCGATAAATGTAAAACTGTTTCTACCTATCTGGTCGGATAGGTTTGTTGACATCTTGTGCAACTAACGCGAACTTACATGATGGATGTAAAATTGAGTCAAATTCGCAATTCAGTCATAAAGTGTTTACGTACGTTGATGGTTTACGTCACGTGTAAATTCCTAATTTTTTAAGAGTGTAGATAAAATCATAAGAAGACCTTCGGTGTAACTCCTAGCGGAATCTCTTGTAGGTATCCCGTAAAAGTGTATAGGAGAAATTTCAAGTTGAACTAATGAAGCAATCCTAGGAGGAGCTTGAAGAGAAATCCCTTGAAGGTCTCTGATAGAACCTCTAGAAGGAATTCTGGAAAATTGAAAAAAAAAAACCGTACAACCCCGCACAACATTTCCATGGGAAGTTGTGAAATTGTGAATTGGTCTTATGCAATTCAGTATCATAATTTCTAATTTATACTACCCATTTCAATACAGTGGTTTTTCGATTTTGTCACGGTTCTATTTAATCACGCTCCATTATATCACTCTCGATTCTAGCACGGTATTTTTTTCGATTTTATCACGCTATGATAATTGATAGAAATATTGCCAAATACATATTCCAAACTAGATAGGGCATATGAATTATCATAAGTATGCTACTTTTGCACATTAGTAGGGTTCCCGAACCAGTTTTGGTCAATCTAAGAGAAATCTTTCTTGAAAAAAATGACAAATTGACCAATTAAAACTACCAATGGAAGGTTTCAATATGTATTATGGCCAAAACTGATGCTTCTACCCTAACTGGTTTCAGTGACAAAGGTGATAAGGAATTACTAACCGGGTGCTGAACTCGATTATCTAGAATCGCATTCTAAAACATCTCAAATATTTACCAAACAAACGAAAAGCTGTATGAAACTGCAATTTTAACACATTTTAATCAAAGTTGGCTTGACAAAATTCAAGCTTTAAATGGAGTTCCATTCGCAACTTCATATAAAGTTTAGGAAGATTCCTAGCATAAGAAAATCCAAAAATGTTCGTCACAATAGGCCATTAAAATCACTTAAACGGCTGTTACGAAATGATCAATGATCAATTGCTACCATGCAAATACCGATAGCACGGATGTCATAAATATAATAATACTCAAGATTTAAAATGCTACACACTCAACCCTGAATTGCCTGTTCAGCACTTTTTTGACGAAAATAGAACAGCAGAACTATTTCGGTAGCTTCGGTAATCGATTTTACTGAGGCTCAGTACACCAACTGTCAAAACCAGATGCAAAAGGTAAACAATACAGAATAGCTGTATTCAGCTGTTCTATTTTCGTCAATTTACCGAACACGGTATTCCAAAAAAAGTGTGTACTCATTGCTTGCTCACTCGAGGAAACTTTTGAGTGCCATTTCAGACATCATGCGTTCCATTTCATGTGGCTCCATTTTGTCTTCACTAGTTAGTTGAGGCGTTGAGGGGATATCTTGACACTGCTCTACAATGCAGCATAAATACAGTCTAGGATGACTTTTTGATCTTTAATGACGGTTGCCTAAATTTATTTTTCAAAATGCAGCCTGAAATTTTCAATTTCTATTGCGTGGGTTGATGTTTCGTTCGTTTTATATTTGCTTTTTTGTATTTAGGTATATTTTCAGCAATAAAAATACTCGCAAAAAATATGTTTCAATTTTATCACGCTCCAGTATATCACGCGATTATTTTTTTCATTCGTGATATAATCGAAAAAGTACTGTACCATAATGACCAACTTTTCCGTTTCAATTCATTATGCAACTGAAGTGAGTTACATAATAAAAAAAAGTTGCATAATGTTCATTATGCAACCCATTTGAGTTTCATTATGAACATTATGCAACTCAAATGAGTTGTATAATGACAAAATCATTGCATAACATTTTGTATGGAACTCGTTGCAAAACTCGATTTTTTCAGCACTCTTTGTATATATCCAACTCAGCAAGCCTTGTTGGTTAAATGTACTACTCGTGCTGAAAAAATCTACTTTTTGCAACTCGTTACATAAATACAGTGTATTAAACAATTGTCCGTACAGCAATGTTTTGGTCAAAATAATTTTTCATTTAGATGATTATAACTTTTTTATACGTCAATCAAAAACGTTGAAATTTTACCAATTATAACCCATATATTAAAGCTCCATTCGTAAAATTCTGAGCGAGATCGAATAAGTTTTCCTAAAGTTATAGAACATTTAGTAAAACTTATAACATTTTTGTATACATTTTTAAAACATTATATCTCAATATTTATTTGATGAAACTTTTTCAATATTTTTCGTGTTACAGCTTATACCTAAGGCTATCATATGCAGCTTCGTTTGAGATTTTATATTCACTACAAAAAATATGAAAAATCTGTATATGTTCAGAGTGTTATTTGGAAATTTATCATATTTTGATCAATAAAAGTGCCAAGTGTTTTCAACTATTTTAAACTCTCTTAATGATATATTTTTAAACAGAACCTACTAAACTACATATGAAGAGTAGGTCCTATGGATTTTTCGATCAGTTAATGCACTTTTATTGGTAGAAAACGTTTGGCAGATTATATGTGCAAAATATGGTAAATTTTAAAACATCGTCAACTACATACGCAAATTTTTTATATTTTTTGTAGTGAATATAAAACCCCAAACATGGCTGCATATGAAAGCCTTAGGTATAAGATGTAACACAAACAATTGAAAAAAAATCATCAAGTACATATTGAGATATAATGTTTTAAAAATGTGTTCAAAAATCTTATAAGTTTTACTAAAAGTTCTATTACTTTCAGAAAACTTATTCGATCTCGCTCAAAATTTTTCCAATGGAGCTTTTATATATGATTCATGATTGGTCAAAATTTCAGCATTTCTGATTGACGCATAAAAAAGTTATTAGCATTTGAATCATTTGAATGAAAAATTATTTTGACAAAAAATTTGCTGAACGGACAATTGTTTGATACACTGTAACTATTTTAGAAATCCCGAAATAAACTCCGGAAAAAGTTGAATGAAATTAAGGAGAAATTTTGTGAATAATTTCATAGGGGACTTTTTGAGGAATTATGTTTAAAACCGCGGAAAGATTTCAATGGAGAGCTTTAATGGAAATTTAATAAAGAATTCTGGAGATAATTCAACGATAGGAATTATCATAATCAGATTCTTTCATGATTCTACAACTTCCTTTGGAATACCTAGGTTTTCATCGGCTTACCTTGAAATTGCAAAATTTTCACCGTTAATAGTATGATTTGTATGCAGAAAATTCACGCGCACATT
>NC_085138.1:357071379-357106474 GCF_035046485.1 Aedes albopictus
GAATGCTGTGTACTTAAACAACCAATAAAAACTTGACAAACTCATAGTAGAACTACTGGAAAATATCTAGAGCAATTTTTCAATTTCTGGAGAAAATATAGGAGTAATCTCAAAATCAATTTTTGAAGAAGTCTCTGAATCTCTAGAGGAATTGCTGAAGAATCTGTTGAAAAATTCTGAAGAAATCCTGCATAAAATACTTTTGCAAGAACTTGTAAGAATTATTTGAAGAATTTTTAAAGGTGTCCTGAAAGAACATCATCATCATCATCATCATCATCATCATCATCATCATCATCATCATCATCATCATCATCATCATCATCATCATCATCATCATCATCATCATCATCATCATCATCATCATCATCATCATCATCATCATCATCATCATCATCATCATCATCATCATCATCATCATCATCATCATCATCATCATCATCATCATCATCATCATCATCATCATCATCATCATCATCATCATCATCATCATCATCATCATCATCATCATCATCATCATCATCATCATCATCATCATCATCATCATCATCATCATCATCATCATCATCATCATCATCATCATCATCATCATCATCATCATCATCATCATCATCATCATCATCATCATCATCATCATCATCATCATCATCATCATCATCATCATCATCATCATCATCATCATCATCATCATCATCATCATCATCATCATCATCATCATCATCATCATCATCATCATCATCATCATCATCATCATCATCATCATCATCATCATCATCATCATCATCATCATCATCATCATCATCATCATCATCATCATCATCATCATCATCATCATCATCATCATCATCATCATCATCATCATCATCATCATCATCATCATCATCATCATCATCATCATCATCATCATCATCATCATCATCATCATCATCATCATCATCATCATCATCATCATCATCATCATCATCATCATCATCATCATCATCATCATCATCATCATCATCATCATCATCATCATCATCATCATCATCATCATCATCATCATCATCATCATCATCATCATCATCATCATCATCATCATCATCATCATCATCATCATCATCATCATCATCATCATCATCATCATCATCATCATCATCATCATCATCATCATCATCATCATCATCATCATCATCATCATCATCATCATCATCATCATCATCATCATCATCATCATCATCATCATCATCATCATCATCATCATCATCATCATCATCATCATCATCATCATCATCATCATCATCATCATCATCATCATCATCATCATCATCATCATCATCATCATCATCATCATCATCATCATCATCATCATCATCATCATCATCATCATCATCATCATCATCATCATCATCATCATCATCATCATCATCATCATCATCATCATCATCATCATCATCATCATCATCATCATCATCATCATCATCATCATCATCATCATCATCATCATCATCATCATCATCATCATCATCATCATCATCATCATCATCATCATCATCATCATCATCATCATCATCATCATCATCATCATCATCATCATCATCATCATCATCATCATCATCATCATCATCATCATCATCATCATCATCATCATCATCATCATCATCATCATCATCATCATCATCATCATCATCATCATCATCATCATCATCATCATCATCATCATCATCATCATCATCATCATCATCATCATCATCATCATCATCATCATCATCATCATCATCATCATCATCATCATCATCATCATCATCATCATCATCATCATCATCATCATCATCATCATCATCATCATCATCATCATCATCATCATCATCATCATCATCATCATCATCATCATCATCATCATCATCATCATCATCATCATCATCATCATCATCATCATCATCATCATCATCATCATCATCATCATCATCATCATCATCATCATCATCATCATCATCATCATCATCATCATCATCATCATCATCATCATCATCATCATCATCATCATCATCATCATCATCATCATCATCATCATCATCATCATCATCATCATCATCATCATCATCATCATCATCATCATCATCATCATCATCATCATCATCATCATCATCATCATCATCATCATCATCATCATCATCATCATCATCATCATCATCATCATCATCATCATCATCATCATCATCATCATCATCATCATCATCATCATCATCATCATCATCATCATCATCATCATCATCATCATCATCATCATCATCATCATCATCATCATCATCATCATCATCATCATCATCATCATCATCATCATCATCATCATCATCATCATCATCATCATCATCATCATCATCATCATCATCATCATCATCATCATCATCATCATCATCATCATCATCATCATCATCATCATCATCATCATCATCATCATCATCATCATCAATGGAAAATAGCAACATTCTGCTGAAGGCTCGACTGTTTATTATTGCCCAACGTTTCGACACGGGGTTAGTGACCTCTTCAGGGGAAAACTAATTTGATTGTTTTGGTCTTATGTTTCGTCTAACTGTAAGTGTCCTGTTAACGGACTCCGTTCGCTTAACGTTGAACCATTCGTCATTGAAATCATCGTCATCATCAAACATTTGAAAGCAGTTTTCTCGTTCTAATCAAACATTTTTGCAACGAAAAAGGATTCACTGTATTCCACATGAGGAATAGAATACAGTGAATACATTTTCGTGGTCGTTAAATATAATACACGTCACATAATTTTCAAATAACATAATACACATAATATACAAATACAACAATCTGACAGTAAAGGCTAAGGTCATAGACTAATTTCAAGACCTCGATGTACCAAAGAAAACGATCAAATTTTCGGAGACCAGTCCGGTACCCAATAAATATTCATAACCGTGTATTTTTTTCCGTGTAAATTGCCTTTTGTGCAAATTTTATTTAGCGTGTTACACTGATCTGACAGCTCTGACAGTAAGGGACTAAACATAAATTACGTAAAGTGAGTACCGAGGATTGTTCACAATCTGCGAACTTGACTGCGGAAAAAATTGCGACCATGACGCCGCTGCTAAGGTGTTCCGGAAGCCAAAGCGAAGAGGGAGATCCGATTTCATTTAGATAAGACAAACGTTGTATCCCAGGGCCGACTATAGACACTATAGATTCAATAGACTCGCAGAGGCGAAGACAACTGTAGCCAAACGAACTGTCAGTTCGTGTAGCCAAACGAGCATGACGTCACGATTTGAATAGCGACAATGGATTGCGTGACGTCATATTCACTCGGTACACTCTAAATTCATGGTAAAACACACTAAAGTCGTATTGCTCAACCATGATCTATACACTGAAAAAAATTGACACGATCGATTCATGTGTTTTAACTTACGGACCGATCCATAAGCGCCAACGTTTTTCTGATGTATTTTTCCAGTGGATTTAATATTTTCTACACTTTAGATTAATCTGATTCACAACATAGGTTCCACAGAAAAGGTCACATCACCGATTCAAATGTAATTCACTTCAATATAATATTGGTTACACATGGCGTTCAAATTGCCCTATCTTTATCTGAATGCGATAGTCAAAACATCAAATTCTCATATGTGATTCTATTGTTATTTAAGTAATTTCTCAAACGTATTTGCGTTACTGGTTATTTCAAATGGATTTAATAACTGGAGGCACATGACCAACAAAAAAAACGTCAAACGCGTCAAAACGTTTTTCAACATGGTCGACAATAGATCACTCGAGTTTGCCGTTTGCTGCGAAGTATGTTGTTTTAATTTTGATTTAATCAATCATTAAGTTAATTATTTTAATCCATTTCCAGGAGAGAACATTGGCAGGCCAGTTTTCGGTCCCCAGAAGGTGAGCAGTAAAACTTTTTAGTTGGCCATCGCTTATTTTCACTTCGTTCCAGACCTAACTTCAGTCGCTTGCTGAATTTTCATTATCGTGAATTATCCTGTCTTGATGAATTCTTCCAGGGTACCAAGAACCTTAGCTCGTCGTCGCGAAGTCGATTCATCTTTCTCCGATTGCATGCATAGTGGCTTTTATCGCTTCGGGGAAGTAAGTGTTCCGTGATTCATCGGAGGATAGGTGGCAAGGGCCGGTTGGCAGTAGAGAATTCAGGCCAAACATGTCTAAAGGTCCTATCTGCAGAAGAGAGGCTCTCTTTGGTTTCCCTCTCTTTCGTTAATATCTCAGCTGTTTATTTGTATTATGATTGTCTCCTTGCATTGAATGATTATCAAAACAATCGTCTTTTGATTTGTACTGCAAATATAATTGAAAAGTGTTCCATTACATTGCAATAATTGAAAGAGAAAGTGAACAAAGAGAGCCTCTCAAATGCAGATAGGACCTATTGAAATGTTTGGCCTGAATTATCGGTGGTCACATCTGTTGGTGTAAATTGGGGAAGTGTATGGCTGCCCCCACAGCTGGTGGAGAAGTCCCAGTCTCTGTGTTTGCTATCGGAAAAGCAATGCACTCATTCACATCCAGTTTTAACGTTTGCTCGGATCCGTTAGCTGCTCCGGAATTGTAGCTGAGCTTTGAAGGACCATTTCATCCGGGATCGTGAGGCAATAGGTTCGCAGTGCTCGTTGAGTTGTCAAAGTAGGTAATAAATAATACATGTCTTTTTTTGGGGAAACTATTCAAACAATTATAAAACTCAGAATTTGTTGAAACATTTTTTGAGAAAATCAAAATTAACCTTATTTTTTTTTAGTTTTGTCAATAAATTATGTTTATTCTGAGCTTCGTCCCTCATTTAATCCATAGTAATACTATCGAAAATATTATTAATAAAATCAAGTAGAACCATTAAAATGCACTTACAATAAATTGTTATTACAATTAAAAAAATCGATTTTTAATAAATTATCGAATTAATATATATAAGTAGTGAAGTGCTATTATTTTGCGCAAGCTCTTCATTTTTCTTTTACGGTATCAAATTTGATTAGCAAAATATGTGTGCTAAGAGTAAAATTAATTTATCCTTAACACATATTAAGTTAAAATTCAAAACTGAAATCGTGAAAGTAAAACTATGAGTTTGTGCGAAATAATGGCACTTTACATTGTATTTTCCATGAAGCACTATATGTACGGCATAACTTCCAATCCATGTGGATCAAAACACAAAATTTATGTGCAGCAAAATATGACGTTGATGTATTCGAAAGTTGAACTACACTAGATTGGAATGGTTTATTTGATGGCACTTCATTCAGAATCCCTATGTATTCTATTCAAATTTCGTGTGAAATACACATGAGATTCGTGTGGACCATTGATAGGTAGGTGCAAAAATATAGTCGGTGAACCCATATGTTTCACACGTGACATTCGTGGTTTTTACAATTTGCGCAAATCTATATGTAAAACACATTACTCAGACGTGTCAATTTTTTTGAGTGTAGTGTCTATAGGGCCGACAACTTTGACATTAGTTGTTGTGGGCCGCATCGCCAGCCACTACACGCTAAGGTCAGTTTACCCAAATATGAGTAAAGTTTACTCATAATTGCCGAAAAGTGCACAACCTCATTTTATGGGTAAAGCCCCATTACCCATATTTGGGTATGATGGTTTCTTGCAAAATATAGGTAATGTTTACCCATATATGAATTTTAAATTTTGGGTAAAATGTACGCATATTTGGGTAAATGTTTTCAATTTTAATTTGTAAAACCCAATATTTATTGGGACCAATTAAGACAAACAAAAAACAACAGAAAAGTGAGGCAGGAAACATTTGTCTTATATTTATTTTATGATTAATAAATAACATGTGAAAAAGTGTGACTATCCATGGCTTGGTTTCTTGCGGAATGTTTCACAGCACCACCAATGTTTCGGTAGCAGTACGTCAAAGATGGCCGGATCGTGGATCAGGTTCTGGCTGGGTAAGCAGGTTTTTCTTCGTTCGTTGGTGGTTTCTCCGATGCCTGGGTCTTGGCCTGGATGTAGGCGTGTATGGTATGGTCCGGAAACGGCAGCACATTGGAGCGGACAAGGCGATCTTCCGAACGATCTGCTCCGGGAGGCTCATCACTTATTTCCTCTGGTTGGTCCTTGGATGTTTTCTCCTGAGATTCCCGCTATGAGTGGAAGTGTGGGTGCAAATCTTCAGACTGGAAGAAACGGAACATTAAATGTTGCTTTTGGCTATATTCAATCATGTAACTTACGAAGATCTCGACAGAAACTCCTTTGTCCGCTGTATCTGGTATGGCCCGACATCCTTGCAGCCATTTTCCACTTAGTTTTTCCAACGGGATCCAACTAATTTCGCAATAGTGCTGTTTGTGTTACTGAGAGCAAAACGAAATCGTTTTTTTTTTTATTTCCCGGTAATGTTTCCCGAGATGTTACCGATACTTCGATGCACAACATTTTACATAGTATTATTAATAAATTCTTTAAAACTATGAGAATTACGACAAAATTTACAAAAAATAGCACGGTAGCACTTAGTTTTCTAACACTAACAACATAACGCGATTCTAAGAGCTATTTTTTTAGCCAAATATGGGTAAAGCATGTTTACCCATATTTGAGTAAACTCACGTTACATATAATATGAGTATTTTTTACTGCTTTTTATCAGTATACTTTACCCATAAAACAGGTAATACATATGAAACCCAGATATGGGTAAATCAATTACCTACTTATGGGTAAACTGATCTTAGCGTGTAGGTAGTTGAAACTACACGCTAAGGTCAGTTTACCCAAATATGAGTAAAGTTTACTCATAATTGCCGAAAAGTGCACAACCTCATTTTATGGGTAAAGCCCCATTACCCATATTTGGGTATGATGGTTTTTTGCAAAATATAGGTAATGTTTACCCATATATGAATTTTAAATTTTGGGTAAAATGTACGCATATTTGGGTAAATGTTTTCAATTTTAATTTGTAAAACCCAATATTTATTGGGACCAATTGGGACAAACAAAAAACAACAGAAAAGTGAGGCAGGAAACATTTGTCTTATATTTATTTTATGAATAATAAATAACATGTGAAAAAGTGTGACTATCCATGGCTTGGTTTCTTGCGGAATGTTTCACAGCACCACCAATGTTTCGGTAGCAGTACGTCAAAGATGGCCGGATCGTGGATCAGGTTCTGGCTAGGTAAGCAGGTTTTTCTTCGTTCGTTGGTGGTTTCTCCGATGCACATAACGATATAACAATTCTCAGATTTAAAATCAACCATGCGTTTTATTGTTTTAAACAAGCGCTATTTTTCTGCGTGTTCCGGGATCATCCCGCATAATCACAAACTGTAAATGCAACATTTCTCATACAGTAGATGACCATTATCAATTGTTATTTAATCATTTATAACACTGTCGTGGTTAACAGTAAGCTAACCATTCTATGTACATATTCGCCAGTTTGTCAAATGGTAAGTCGCCAATTTACAATATGTGGAATAGGCGGTTAAGATAGGTTACCATATAAAATCGCTCGTTTTCTCGAACAAAATTTTCGCAATACAGTAAAGGATATGGTCAATATACTATCCATTTTTTTAGAGAATGCACTGCATAGCGAATGGTTAGAGTACAGTTTAACCATAAATTTGGAAGAAAAAGAAGTAATGTACGGGTAACTAGTGATTTATTGTTCTCCATGGTAGAACAACTGTAAACCATATTGTAGTCATATAGCTATAAACAGTATATTGTACTGTTCTTTTCTATTAGTACCGTAAGAGAAAAAGAGAAACAAGGAACAAATTTGATGAGAATGCATGAAACAAATACTTTTATTAATAACACCGTGATAGACTTTATTATCTCCTACGCCTAAATTGAGTCCCGCTGCTTCTCCAACTCCTCCGTCGTTTGTTTTTCACCGGTAAACTCATGCCTCGTTGCTGGTGCGTCCGGATGTTGCGTTGGTCTCCGGTATGGATACCGCCGATGAGCGCCTCCGGGTGAAAGTCGGTTTCGGCTACGAGAAAAAATGTACTGTAAGTTTTGGTTGGATAGACACTATTTTTCTGTAAGATAAAATACTTACCGCTAACAGCACGTCAGCTGCTACTTCTGGTACCACTTTCCGATTAACTATGGCTGATATTTGTCCAAATCTGAGATTGGAACAGAATAGCCATCTGGGTTTGATGCTTCCAATTTTTTTTTTGCTTTTTTCTTGGCTTTTTTAATATGATCATCACAGCTATTAGACGATTTTCATTGATTCACGAATACCGATGCGTGTAACTGTTAGTCATATTGTTCAATATCAGTAACATATGGTGAAAGGCATGTGTGTAGGTGTGTTCCACAGAATATGCACAAACAGTTCCACATAAGGTGATTGAATATTTCCACCATTGCTTGCGAGCTTCCATCTCTATACTATTCAACAATATCTACACAGTATCATATGATGTCACCAATAGATATGGAATGCATATACCGTGGTTTATAGTTGAAAGCGTCGAATCTCATATTCTTCGACATAAAGGCAACTGTTTATTATTCATTAACAACAACAGATAAAAGAGATGTACAGTTTGGAGATTAAGACAAACTGTAAATCTCTATGCGGGATATCACTGCAAAAAATTGACACGATCGATTCATGTGTTTCAACATATGAACAGAGTAAAAATCGTCAACGTTAGTCTGATGTGTTTTTCCAATGTATTAAGCGTTTCCCACACTTCAGATAAATCTGAATCATAACATGGATTTCCCATGAAAGCCTACATCGCCGAATCAAATATAATTCATTTCAATATAAGATGTGTTACACTTTGCGTTCGAATGCCTCTATCTTTAACTTGATTCAGTAACAGAACAATGAAATCTCACATGTGATACGATTGAAATTGAAGTAATTTTTCAAGTGAATTGCGTTACTGTTCCTTTCAAACGGATTTCGTATTTCATGGCACATGACCTGTGAAAAAACCTTGAAACGCCAAACGTTTTTCAACATGGCCAATCAACATCAGAACGTGATCGTGCCGTCAGCCATTTTAACTGAATTGCAGAGAAATAACAGCGTGAAAAACAGTTATTTTCGGTAAAAAAAAGTCGGTATTTTATTCCATTTTATTATTTCTACGCAACCAATCAGTGTGTTTTTCATTTATTGCATGATTGCCGTACCAGGTGATGAAAGGACATTCCGCGGTTGGACATTCCGTGAACCTTACAGCAACTTTGTCGTCTGTGTTTGAATGATGATTCTCTTGAGGATAGTTACGTCCAGGACGATGGATTTTCTGGCGATAAAGGTAAGAATGATGCAGAGAGAGAGCCATCATTACTTAATTTCAATCGAAAACATGTTTCAGGTGTGCCAAATCAACCAAATCAATCTGTTTCTACTGCCGGATACTGTTTATCTAGATCCGGAACTTCCAGCAGCAATGCGAGAAAGTGCAGGATGTTGCAGAGCGATCAACAAAAAGCGTTAAAGCAGAATTCCGCTGAACCGGGGACATGATACACCTCCGATTGACACAGTCAACATTGTGGATTGGGAACAGACGCGCCAACTTGGTCAAATTATTGGGGGGGCGAAACCTGGTTTTTCTGATTTTTTGTATGGGAATATCGAGAAATCGTCAATTATTGGGGGGGGGCAAAACGATGCTTGCCCCCCTAAGTTGGCGCCTATGATTGGGAACAAACTTCCTAGGAAGTGCCTGCTGTCGAGCCTACTGTTGTCCCAACCCTTCATACGGAGTCACATCCAACGATAAGTGCTTTTACGAGTAGGGATTCCATAAGTACCGGTAGCGTGGACTGAAAGAGATGTAAGTATAAACTGATTACTATCAAACTTGGCATTACATTGGAAATGCAAAATAAAAGCGAACAACAACAAAATGTTATTAAAATTACGAACTTCGAGTTTTAATCATCATAGAGCATCAATTTCGCCTTTATAATGAAGTGCCCATATTTCGCGTGAGCTCTTGGTTTTGCCATTACGATTTTAATTTGAATATAAAAAGATATAAAACTAATAAATATTCTTAACGCTTTTGATGTTCAAAGCTAAAATCGTGATGGCAAAACTGAGCTCGCGTGAAATAAGAGCACTTTATACAGTAATTTTTGCTTGGGGGACTACAGGGTAGCATACCATGAGATCCATGTGCATCATAACACAAAATTCATATTCAGCACAACATGACATCCATGTATTCACAAGTTGAATTTCATTAGATTGAATAGGAATATTCATTGGTGCTTCAATCAGAATACATAAGTATTTCATCCAAATTCCGTGTGAGGTACACATCAGAATCGTGTGGATTGCTGATAGTGGAGGGCAAAAATTTAGTTGGTATTTCTATATGTTCTACACGTGACTTTCACGGGTTTTACAATTTGCGCAAATCTATATGTAAAACACATTGCTCAGACGTGTAATTTTTTTTTTTGAGTGTATGGAATCTACCCACTCAGAGCTTTAACGCGGTTTAGCTAAAATTTGGGTTATCGCACGAAAGAGTCGATATGAATGAAAAGAACCTAATATTCAGGTTAATTTCTTATTCCGTTCTTATTTCAGGCCAAACATGTCTAAAGGTCCTATCTGCAGAAGAGAGGCTCTCTTTGGTTTCCCTCTCTTTCGTTAATATCTCAGCTGTTTATTTGTATTATAATTGTCTCTTGCAATGAACGATAGTCAAATCAATCGTCTTTTGATTTGTACTGCAAAAATAGTTGAAAAGTGTACCATTACATTGCAATAATTGGGTTTTTAAATTAAGAAAAATGTATTGATTTTTTTGATTTTATACGAAAGAGCACCTTTTTCTGTACCACCATGATTTTTTTAAGATTTTTAAAACATCATTTTGGTACCTAAAATCGCTTTCGAAGAGATTTTTCGAAATCACCTTTTGACAGCTGGCCAACTGCTTGACAGCTCCGCCTAGTACAAAATGCGACGAGGGGTGATTCGACAAATTGCTCCCATACAAACTTCAAACTGATTTTTAAATAGGTTCCCGGGCACCAAAATTCATGAAAATTTGGATTTCGGCTCAGTTTTGCATGCAGATTCTGAAAATGGAATTATCTCAACACCGCTAAAGAAGCCAATTGAAAGAGAAAGTGAACAAAGAGAGCCTCTCAAATGCAGATAGGATCTATTGAAATGTTTGGCCTGATTTTGGGTTCGTTTTTATCGCACTGTAAAACTCATTTTGGGTTAGTTCCTAGATCACTTCAGGTATTTTCTACACGCAGAACTCGATGTACACAGCGCAACGAGTAACTTTCACGCAGCGACCGAAAAGACAAAAGAATTTTCACGCAGATTTGTGTAACACCGGATCAACACAAAAAATGTGCTGATCCGGTGTTACACAAATCTGCGTGAAAATTATTTTGTCTTTTTGCTCGCTGCGTGAAAGTTACTCGTGCGCTGTGTTGTTTCATTTAAGGGTGTAAGCAGCGTGCATTCATCTTCGCTCTTGTTTAATGTTCAGTCACAGGGCGAATGACAGCTGCCGTCATCGTTCAGTCGACATAATGCTAGAAACAGTCGACATTCGTCCGCTGTCAAACAAAACAGTGCGAGAATTTCGTCGTACGCCGGATTCGAAGCGGTATCGAATTTAGACCCCGTTTTCCAGCAGTAAAATCCCTTAAAATGCCGTATGCCAACCAGCCTTCGGTGAACATCACGGAGCTGACGGACGAGAATGTGAAATTCGTTGTGGAGGACACCGATTTGAGGTAGGTTTTGTTTGTTTCTTTTCCGATGGTTGAGAGTAAGGTTACCGTCCTCTTTTTCCAGCGTCACCAACAGCCTCCGGCGGGTGTTCATTGCGGAAACGCCAACGCTGGCCATCGATTGGGTTCAGCTGGAATCGAATACCACCGTGCTGGCGGACGAGTTTCTTGCCCACCGAGTCGGTTTGATTCCGCTGATTTCCGACGAAGTCGTCGAGCGAATGCAGTATAGCAGGGACTGCACTTGTTTGGATTTCTGCACCGAGTGCAGCGTCGAGTTCACGCTGGATGTTAAGTGCAACGACGAACACACCAGGCACGTCACGACAGCGGATTTGAAATCGAGCGATCCACGCGTGCTTCCGGTCACATCCCGGCATCGGGATGACGAGGATAACGAATACGGCGAGGGCACGGATGAAATTCTGATCATCAAGCTTCGGAAGGGTCAGGAACTGAAATTGCGAGCCTACGCCAAGAAGGGATTCGGAAAGGAGCACGCCAAGTGGAACCCGACATGTGGCGTGTGCTTCGAGTACGATCCGGACAACTCGATGCGTCACACTTTGTTCCCGAAGCCGGACGAGTGGCCCAAATCGGAACACACCGAGCTGGAGGACGACAAGTACGAGGCGGATTTCAACTGGGAGGCCAAGCCGAACAAGTTTTTCTTCAACGTGGAATCGTCCGGGGCTCTGAAGCCGGAGAACATTGTCATGATGGGTGTTCAGGTGTTGAAGAATAAACTTTCCAACTTGCAGACGCAGCTCAGCCACGAGCAGCAGACTGATGCTCTGGCTATTTAGAGACCCTTTAACAGTAAGATAATATCCTGGGACTAAGTAAAGTATTGTAAAATAAAATTCAAAATTATATCATTTAACAAATATTACATTCCTTTCTAGATCGCTCGGGGTGGGACCATTGTAGAAGATGAGCTATCTTAAATTCCATAATGTTATAATGTACCGTTCGGACGCCCTCCCACCCCTGAAATAACCACAATAATTATTAGAGAAAAAGGCAAAAAGTTAAACCGTAATCCAATATCCAATTCCTTTAATCTGATCCCACAATGTTAGCACAGCAAACTTTCTTATATAATACGCTGCTCGACCCCAGCTCTAGTAATCATCGCTGTCGTCCTCATCCTGGGACGTTTGCCTCTGGTAAAGCTCGGCATTCTGCTGCAGACTGTACCACTGTTGCTGCTCGGCGGCCGCCTGTTCTTCCCGTGCCTTGGCAAACAGTTCCTGCTGTTGCCGCAGTAGCTCCTCCTCCGGAATGCCCAGATTTTCCAACCGGGTACTTTGCCGCCGTCGCTTCGCTGCCACCTGTTTGCAGTCGTTCAGCACGGCTTCCGCTTCCTGTTTGTAGTCCCTGAAACCGAGTCGATCCAGCGCTTCCAGTACGTGCTCGGCGTTGATCGTTTTCTTGTTCCGCATGTTGCAAACTTCGTTCGCCTCGGAACTAATCAGGTGAATGAATTCCGTGCAACAGTTGAGAATCAGTTCTCGGCTCTCGTTGGCCACCCGTATAGAAGGAACCTAAAACGACGACCGATCAGTGAATGTTGGATACGCAATGTAGCTGGAGGCAATGGGACACAAGAATGGCTTACCAGTTCCTTGATTATTTTGTTGATGCTGGCTCTTGGCAGTGTTAGCTCATCATCTTCTGGGTTATTTGGTGGACAGAGTTCATCGTGGGGATCCGACATAGCACTGTGCACTAGCGGTTACTTGAATTAAGTGAAATTAAACAATATAAGAAACCTTTCTTTTGGAAAATAATGTTATGTTTAGTTTTTGCGATTTTAACAAAGTAAACAAACAATATAGAGGTAATCGCGTTCAAATGTATGCGTGCCTTTTTGTAGATGTAGTTGTGAAACTGCGAGGAAAATATTTGCACTCTTGCCCCGGATGTTAGTTTTATCATTATATACCCGTTTTACCCAAATCGATTGGGTAATATTTGCATATGCAATCTGAGTAGCCTTTCAATCGGCGTGCACTTTTGTGTGAGGAAAAATTTGCGCTAGTGTTCGTGTGTTGAAATGTCATTTATCTCTATAGAGGTAATCGCGTTCAAATGTATGCGTGCCTTTTTGTAGATGTAGTTGTGAAACTGCGAGGAAAATATTTGCACTCTTGCCCCGGATGTTAGTTTTATCATTATATACCCGTTTTACCCAAATCGATTGGGTAATATTTGCATATGCAATCTGAGTAGCCTTTCAATCGGCGTGCACTTTTGTGTGAGGAAAAATTTGCGCTAGTGTTCGTGTGTTGAAATGTCATTTATCTCTATGGCTGGCTTTTTGAAAGTCGATAAAGTTTCGACGGACGTGAGAAAAGTATCCCTGTGGCTGAAACGATCCCTCCTACGAGAACTAACGTTACATATCAAAATGGTTCATATCTTCGTAATGAAAAATTCTATTTTGACCAGGGATGGCAAAATAGTTATTTATGTAAATAAGTTGCAAAAAGTTGATTTTTTCAGCACGAGTCGTATACATTTATACGACTTTTTGGATAAATACGAAGAGTGCTGAAAAAAATCAACTTTTTGCAGCTCGTTAGGGAAGATTCATTTATTACGTCAATCGTTTTTCGGGATTTCTAGACCCACCCTCGGACCCACCCATATAGCCGAGGCGGTAAACGCACGGGTATTCAGCATGACCATGCTGAGGGTGATGGGTTCGATTCCCGGTCGGTGCAGGATCTTTTCGTAAAGGAAATTTCCTTGACTTCCTTGGGCATAGAGTATCTTCGTGCCTGCCACACGATATACGCATGCAAAATGGTCATTGGTAGAGGAAGCTCTCAGTTAATAACTGTGAAAGTGCTCATAGAACACTAAGCTGAGAAGCAGGCTTTGTCCCAATGAGGATGGTTACGCCAAGAAGAGAGAGAGACCCACCCTCCCCCCTCTGTTGCACTATTTTCCTATACCTAATACACATACTGTCACACTTTCATAGACCCCCCCTCCCCCCAAAATGTTGGACGTAATTTTTGAACGTTCCTTTACATAAATAACTATTTTGCCATTCAAGTTGCATTATAAACCATAATGCAATTGTTTGTAATAGTACAGAAAGTTAGGCCGTTTATTACCGAAACGGCTGTTATAAACATAGAATGGCATGAATTCGTGCAGAAGTCCATAAGCGACTTCCACGGCGTGTGTATGGGAAAGGTTTATAACAAAAAATTGGGCATCGCCAAATTTTTCGCTATTCAAAAATAGAGACTTCCAGCTTTCATTTGCACGGTCCCTCAAAAAAAATCCACCGAGGGATCTCGAACAACTTTTTCAGAATACTGTTTTTCCCCATACAAAATGAACGGTTCCAAATTAATCCCTATTTCTACTTAACAAACATACCCAATTTTTGTATGAAAAAGTTCCCCCGATGGAATATTTCGATGTTGGGCTTGAATGAAAGCTAGTAGCGTCAACTTTCACGTAACGTAAAAATTAGCGATGCCTATTTTTTGTAATAAATTTCTTATACCAGACACACCGTGCTTTTGCTTACATGTGCTTATAACTGCTCCCTACATGCTGTCTAGCGCCAAACATAGCATACTACATTGAAATAAGTATAATCATTAAATTTTCGAACAGCAATGGACATTGGCTCTTTTGAAAACGAGTATGGACTTTGGCCCCAATACTTTGGCCCTTTGACAATAAGCAAATCCTTTAAGCCCTAGTACATTGGCCTTTTGACTAACTACGAATCAACTTAGGCCCTTTTGAATTGAGCAAATTTTGAGCAAGAAAAAGTTAGTTCGTAACATGTGAAAAGAGCCTAACTGCTTTTTGTAAACAAACATGTTTCGGTCGCTGTACGGCTTATCTCGATCCATCATCAACACACCCTTAACAGATAGCCCGGAGATTACTCTTCTGATAAGGGTGTTACTTTGCGTGGGTGGATCAAGATGGGCCCTTGCAAAAGTTTTCTAATATTTTTTTCACGGAATTATACAATAATCAGATTCAAATCAAAACCATAGAAAATACGTGTAAGACACCAAAGGGCATCCCGCATAACTATGAACCGTACTAGTACTGTTTATCATACTGTTCACAACTATTTATTACAGTATCTCAATAGTACCGTATAACATCCGAAGCAACAATATATCAACAGTACCATGAACGGTTTTAACAGTGTGACAGGTGGTTATCGAGCAAATAACAGTATGTGGAATAGGCGGTTAAGTTATGTTACAATAAAAAATCACCAATTTTCTCGAACAAAATTTTTCGTTTACAGTTTGCCAGAAGGTCAATATACTGTCCATTTTTTGCTCAGTTCACAGTTAGGCAAACAGTTCTAGTTCAGTTGACATATAAAATCGAAATAAAATATACAGTATGTGTGATAATTACTTTATATTGCAACATAGTTCCAAAGTCTTATGGTATACAGTTCTCATACAGTTGTACCGTGTTGCTATCGGTTCTGTTGCGTTTGTAATATGTTTTGAGCAATAAAACTCCAATATGTATTGCGCTTTTAATTACATTTTATTTACTGCTGAACTATCTGATTTGCGGTGTGATGATGCTATAGAAGGGCGTCGAAGTTCGTCCACCTGGGGATTTCGGTTCGGTAATGGTCGGCAGAACAAAACCGAGCCAGAAGTCGGTACCGGTGTCGTCGTAAGTTTCTGCACCTGTGTCACTCGTTAAATCTTCCTCATTTCAATCGAATGCATACGCACGCAGGCATCTTGAATATCTGGAAATGTTTCATGGATTATCAGTAAAATAAAGAGGACTGAGGAAGAAAATATTACCTGAATTTGCATTATCCATTCCAACGCCATCATCTAAATCCAGCTCGACTGCCACACGTAGGCCATCCGGATTCTATTCCATCTGTAAGGATTTGGCTACTAATAACAGCGACTGACCAGATCCAGTCATATTTCCAGCAATCTACTTTCAGGCAGCACTTTTCGCCGTGTTGATGTTGTACGGTTGGTAGGAAGCATGGTCAGTTGTGCCGTACAGACCTCGAGTGGCTTCAGTTAGCCTGGCCAATCATCTTCAACTCTGCAACTTTTGGGTAGTATGAAGATGCAGCTTGCGGTGGATGGTGTTATGACTCACCCACAAATCCACCCGTTCCATCATCCCCAGTGCCAGTGCCCAGTGAAAGGAAGGATGTTGCTGAATCCTGATATGCCTCTCGGAGTGCTTCTGGCAGCTGAATCTGCCTTACAGGAGGAGCTGCCGTCGTTGTCGTAGAACTGCGATTGTTGCTGGGTTCCGTTGCGCGGGTGATCACCGAGTTGCGGCAAATAACAATCGGGTTCCGGTACTACACGCGGTTCTGCATCTAAGGACAAGGCTGCAGGGCCAACCCGTTTTCGATCCATTTTTTTTAGATTCCGGACTTCTTACCCCAAAAATAAACAGAGCAACTAAAAAAAAACAAACGAAGCTGCCAAAATTTTCGTTTCACGTTTTGCACACGAATACCAATGCGTACAACCATTTGACAAATTGTTCAAAAATTGTTATGTATAGTAATGAACGCGTGTGTATGTGAAAAGCGTAAGCAAGCCGATCGACCGTTTGTCAAAAGGTGCCGCTGTTTTTCAACAGTACATGACATGTTTTTATTTCCGTATAATTTAACAGTGATTGTACTCTATAATATATTGTAACAGTTTGATATGAATTGCTTAAACCATTTTTTATAATACAAAGCATCAGGCTTTGCATTGTTCAACATGAAGAGAACAGTCTGTGATATGTCAACATTAACAGTTAGAAGAATTTTACTGTTTGGAATCTAAGACAAACTGTAAATTTCTATGCGGGATAAGTAAATTTGAGATCTAGTCCGACTTGGGCACTTTTACGTCGACTTAGACCCAAACCTCGGCCCAAACGGAACTATGGATTTACTTAGGCCTTTTAAAAAATCATCTAAAAGTCATGTTAAAAATGGATTTTTGGCGTGGGTGAGGAAGTGTATCGATGGATTACGTAACACTGGATAGGAATAAAGGAAAATCTCGTTTGTTTACATTTTCGATTTAGGCCTTTATCACATGTTTCGCTAGCTATTATTTTTTTTCTCTCCCTTTTTGGCCAGACCTACACGGAGAAACTGAAAACTCAAAATTAGGTACTTTTAAACTCAATTTTGAGTTCTTTTTCGTCTCCCTTTTCATGCGCTCTTTCTAATGTTGTCAGAGAGTGGAGAGAGAAACAGCCCAACTTTTGCAGTCCAGTGCGTCAAGCCAAAACTGAGTTTCTGGCACAGTACTCAAATTTGAGTAAATACAACCTAGTCAAAATTTCGGTTGGGTGAAAAAAACCTAAAATTAGGTACCCCCAACAAAAACATCGATTCCATCAACTCAAAAGTGGCGTGACGCACGCAACTCCGAAGTTGAGTGGAAAGAACTCACTTTTGGGTAGTTTCGTCTCTCCGTGTACTGGTCCATATTGAGCTATTAATTTGTGCAGTGTATCTGAAATCACGGCAGTCAAAATTTGTTTAATAACATCTTTTTTACAAATTTTGTTCGGTAGCCGGCTAGCAAAAGAAAGTGTATTTTTGTTTTGTTTCTTCGTCGGCGATTTCAAAGTTAACTAAACCATCAAATTCACAGTATTTAGCTTTAAAACTACTGTAAAAATGATGAGTGAACTGTCGCGCGGCTTCCGCGAAGATTGCTACGACTTCTTAGCGGAGTTTACCCGCCACGAATCGACAGAATTCCGTCACTTCTGCTACGAATGGAAACGAATGAACTTCCAGTTTGTGTTCTAGTAAGTTTGGGTGAGATTACTTCCAATGTAGGAATTTGTAAATTAGTAGAAACCCGTCTTTTACAGTGGAAGGAACACTGACGTGGAAATGATTGCCTTTGTGACGGAGGCATTGGCCATCGTGAAGAAGATTTTCATGAACTCGAAAAAGCCGCTGGAGAGAATCGGAGCGTTCTATATGTTGTATGCGCTTTACTTTAAGCAGCCGACCGAGCAGTTCTGCAAGATCCGGGTCACTACCACGGATTGGGCCGAATTCAAACAATTTGTCCAGAGCCCGACGTTCGAGCATCATTCGCTGGAGGTTGCGGCCATTTTCTGGAAGATGTTCGTCGGAGATGCTTTTCGGTTCGTGCAGGACGAGTTCGAGTATGGGTACGATGCGTTCTTTGTCAGAGGTGATCAATCGGGGCGGTTCGACGATAAGGCGAGAGATTCGTTCAAAGTTGTACGACAGGCCGAGAAGGAGTTCCGGACGATGAAGACCAATACGGGATTGTATACGGCGCTGGATGCGCTGGAGATGGGGTACAACGAGATGAAGGAGTCGTTAGAAGGTGAGTATCTAGGTTTATATTCGAAGTTGTATGTTGAGATGAGGCTTAGACCGGCCCACATTTGTATGGCGAGAAAGAAAAGTTGGAAACATTCACGGGGCACCCTCTAGAATCGTGCCTTTGGATGAAAAGAACAATCTGTGAAAGATTTAGCTCAATCGGTTTAAAACTGAGCTGGCGCAAATGAATTGAAGGTTTGTATGGGATTTTCAGTCCAAATATATGGGAAATTGGATGGCCTACAGTCTCTCACTCAGTATGCCGGTTCGGCGAGTTCGATTAAGCTCAGAATTGAAAAGAATGATGGTTGATACCCTAAGGAACAACTTTGTAGAAAATCATATCATGATAAAACTTAACCCTCTCTTTCCCATGGTAGCATCAGGTGATCCACTACTTTGCACTGTTCATACAAATACAGGATAAATTAGATAATTTTCATTTTTTTCTTCAGATGTTTGTATATGTTTAATAAACTATTATGCCAAGTTTGGTCAAAATTTCTCTGCTCGTTTTTGTTCAACAGCTGAATGATTTAGTGAAAGTCGGTATTTTTTCTATTTTAATTAAAACAATATTTGAATGTTCAATATTCCGAAACCTGAACATTATTTTAAACGGAAAAAATACTAGCATGCCCTGTAGTATGTGTATTAGCAGAATAAAATACCGTTTCTCAAACAAGTTGACGATAAAACACTAATTTAATGAACAAACATGTGGATCATCAGTGATCCATTGGGAACATAACAACATTTTTACCCTTCCTGATCTAACCTGTTCCTTGTTAGCATGTTTGTTTACATCCAAGAAATTTGCCATTGGTAATAGTGTTTCATGCAAAAATGTCATTATTTCATATAATATTATCTATTTATCGCCGGAAATAAGTCGCAGATGAATCCAGGAGGATATATATGGTACCATATAAGAATCCATAGATTCGAAGCGAACTAATAACAACTGCTTATGATAACTGCAAGAAGTCCGACAAGTTTCATTATATTTTACAGAAGGGCTAGATTAGAATCTTGAAATAAATTAAAGGTGTAATGGACGATTCATAAATATTTGTTTTTGTTTTTGAAAAAAAAAACAATATACAAATAAAAAACAAAATTTTTATATGTGCCTTCAGTGCATCCATCTTCCCAATGGATCACAGGTAATCCATCCCGAAAATCAAATTTTTCATTTCTAACGATATTTTGAAGTAAAACTATCTATTTAATCTATTTTTAATTTTTCAGACTCTAGTTTAATTTAAAAACACTTCACTAATACTTTACTTTTGCAAAAGAAAATAAAAAATGAATAACTCTTTTAAA
Source organism: Aedes albopictus (assembly GCF_035046485.1). NCBI lineage: Eukaryota > Metazoa > Arthropoda > Insecta > Diptera > Culicidae > Aedes > Aedes albopictus. Next base: position 357,091,867 of record NC_085138.1, read on the forward strand.
GAAAAACTAGAAAGGACGAGCAAATTCCTTTTAATTCTACTACTGTGCTTATCTTCGGACAGATAGGCCTATTTCGTCTGTGACTTACAGACTTCTTCAGTGTCAAGTGCTCAGTCGAGCACTTGACACTGAAGAAGTCTGTAAGTCACAGACGAAATAGGCCTATCTGTCCGAAGATAAGCACAGTAGTAGAATTAAAAGGAATTTGCTCGTCCTTTCTAGTTTTTCTTTAAAAGAGTTATTCATTTTTTATTTTCTTTTGCAAAAGTAAAGTATTAGTGAAGTGTTTTTAAATTAAACTAGAGTCTGAAGTAACAAGTTCTACTAAAAGCTCTAAAGTAATAGTAAAGTATTTTTAATTGTCAAAAAACCTCGTGGGAAAGAAAGGTAAAAAGCAGTCAGTTTTTGTCCAAAATGTCACGTCGAACGCATTGACGTCAATAATGCGTTCAAGTTAGCTTCGAATCTATCAGCACAATTAAATGTTGCAAATTTCCTTCCCACTATTAATTCTTTGGTTGATTTTAATTGCTTCATTTAAAGAAAATATTCCCAAGTAACATTGTAAGAATTCGAAAAAGCGACTATGACATTAATAAACTACTAATCAAAATCAACCGTGAAACGTGGGAATGAAAGCCCAAACAACATTTTGAAGTCAGCTGGCTGTAAAAGGTCACAATGTCACAAATCCTATAATACTTTCATTAGGATTTGTAACGATCATCAAGCCCTTCTCAAATCCAACCGACTTGGAACTATTGCTTGGGAATAGACTCTAATGAGCCCCTGCGGTTCCTCCGTGTTTATCGAGCATGTCTGATGCATATGATCAGCCATACTCTATCTGCAGCAGCCGATTCGTGATGAACCGTTGAAGGCGCATTGAAGTGTTAAAAAGGTAATATGTTTCACTAAAGAACACTACATTACAATAATCAAAATGAAACTCCTTCACTTTAATACCGTCAACCCCTACGAACTTGGCCAGGGTGAATGCAGTTTATAAAGTTGTTGAAATAATTAATCCAGTTGTTACAGCGAATTGGGCGAAAATCATTCTATACCAACGTCATAGCCAGTACGGCTTTACCGGTAGAAACTGCCATAAACTTCTTGCCAGTAGATCTCTTTTGAATTTAGATGGGCCACTTCCAAAGTATCGTACGGTAAGAGGTTTTATATTGATTTCAAGCCCTAATTTTATCTAGAAAGCTTTTTTTCCTACTAGGTGCTCGGCCGCTTTGAATAATTGTTTAAAGCGTGCCTTCAAGTGTCACTGCATGATGAATATCTTCAAAAAACTGAAGGATTCGCCGACAGCTGGCTCAAAGCGAATGTACCTAACAGCTGCTAGTTCGATATTCTGCGTTTTCATGTACCAGAATTCTTCAGTTCGAAACAATCGAGGTTACGAAAATATGGCGGACAGGCCACTGGAACGGTTTACTTCGATTTCGGTATAACGTGGGATACATTGAAAGTTCCAGAATCTTCAGAAATTTATGACGAACGTTTGTTCCGAGCTGTCGTTCTTTACAACAGCGCCCATTAGCAACTTTAAGAGCAATTTGGAACACCTACTTTTATTATTTGGTATCAAGTTTGAACTATATTATTGGATTTTTTCGAGGATACCCACAAATGAAAGAAGATACACGCAGAAAAATGGCGCTTGTTTAAAACAATAAAACGCATGGTTGATTTTCAAACTGAGAATTTACTTATTCCAAAGTTATATTTAATTGTTTTCATTTAGAGTTTATCGATAAAAACAACCGATTACCATCATTTCATATAATGTCAAAAATTTCATTTGTTTCAACAAAATAAAAACCATAAACATGGTCCGAAAGCACTCACACATCTATAAAATGCTTACCCCAACATCGTCACAACGAAGAAGGTGCAGCAAATCCATCACGCCAACTTCCAAGTGCAGCTTTGGCCGTGATGGATAACGCGCAGGTACTCACGACAGCATCCACAAAAAGTTGATCGGTTTCGCCTTTTTTGTCTTTTTTTATCCATCACGGCCAAAGCTGCACTTGGAAGTTGGCGCGATGGATTTGCTGCACCTTCTTCGTTGTGGCGATGTTGGGGTAAGCATTTTATAGATGTGTGAGTGCTTTCGGACCATGTTTATGGTTTTTATTTTGTTGAAACAAATGAAATTTTTGACATTATATGAAATGATGGTAATCGGTTGTTTTTATCGATAAACTCTAAATGAAAACAATTAAATATAATTTTGGAATAAGTAAATTCTCAGTTTGAAAATCAACCATGCGTTTTATTGTTTTAAACAAGCGCCATTTTTCTGCGTGCACAATTAATAAATTTGGTTGATATCTGATTAAACGTATATTAAGCTTTAAATCAGCCTTTCAATGTTGAGGTTCAACTAAAGGTTGAATTAACTAAACAAAATTAGATGTTTAGCAGCTGAATAAAGGATTGTGCCTGTTGTGCTTAGCTTTTGTTCAAATGAAGGCTGTTTTAAAATAATTGGAAAAACGTTTGTACAGCATCAAATTGCTCCAAAATGATACGGAACATGCCCATATTGTCCACATAGCATCGTCCGGCACAGGATCCTGCTTGCTGCCGTCGGAGAGCTACGTCAATCCCCTTCAGTATCCGGTTAAGAATCTTTTTGCAGAAAACTTTGAGAACGATACACAGTAACATGATGCCCCGAAAAGGGAAAATCATAAGTAAGGATCCTGGGGAAAAAGTTATAGTCAGTATACCAGCGACTAATTTTTGTTCGACATAAAAATAATAAATAAAAATATATTAATTTTATTTGATGTGTAAAATGTTGGGGAATGGGGAGGGAAACGGAAGAAGGGAGAGATTGAACGAGTGTAAAGCAGATTTTGAACACCTTGCTACACCCAAACCTGTGAACTAAAACTTTTTGTACTTCGTATACATAAAATTCAGCATTTGAGTAGTTTCGTGTCAAAAATTGAGCTCAATCCATTAACACAAACAAAGGTTACAGCATCCCAAACTTGGCCATTTTGTATGAAAATCGACGTTTGTCCGATCAATTATGCACCACAGTGTATGCACACAGAACAAACTGTGGCCATAAACAATTCACAGCCGCTACGTGCCACATCAAATGTATCATTAATACAACACGCTAATAAGACCTATCAATTGTAATTTACGAATTTAAGACATACTTGAAGTAGACTTGCTAGCACTGAAACCAGAGCTCGCTGCACTCCTTAGTGACCCAGTGCAAACCTTGGTACACACTTAGTTGAGCTCGGCTAATTTTCATTCTTTTGCCGAGATCCGCACAGCTGAGTGCTCAGCAACCTAAATTGACCTGGAATATCGGTAAAAAATCAATTCTATTCATAGCAGCACCTATGGGTGCCGCTGGCATCAAACTTCAAACGTCAAGTTTTTAGCCGAGGTTCAACAAAATTTGCTTTAACTTTAACTTTAACCAATCTCGGCATCCTGTTTTAAGTGTGTATGTTAGTCCATGTTAGTCATAAGGATGTGTATTTGCAATGGTGTTTTGTTTGATTTACTACATAATCGATTATTACTGAACCTCCGGCAGCGGGAACAGTTGATCCCAGAAAGAAAATCTTTCGGTAAAGAGCCCTGCTTCCATCTTGAAATCTTCCCCAATGTTGAGATAGTTGTCTTCTCGTTCCGTAACGGGAATCCAGTTGGGTTTGTCGATTCCTTGAACGGTGTTAGGATCTCTGCAATAATGGAGTTCAAATATTAGAAGTCCTCTCTGAAAACGACGAAAAGAAATTTACCCAGATTTAGCGAACGCTGTCCACATTCCCGTGAGACACTCTACGGTTTTGCTTTCCGGATCGGTTGCGTTGAAAATGGGCGCCACCGATGGGATCGACAGCAAATACAGCAAATCGTCATGGTGAACGGCTCCGTACGGAGTTCGATCGTCAGGATAGTAGAAGAAACTGTACCGTCCGACGTAGGAGAATTTGTACTGATAGACCGGGGTGTGTGGCGAAACTAGTTGAACAAAACGATGAACTGCAAACCCAATCAGGCTGTCGGCAAATAGCTGAAATGGATTTTGGTCAAATCAGAAATACTAATTTTATAGTAGTAGCGAACTTACATAATTCAACCCTTGTATTGATCGGTTCAGACTAAGCGGTTCATCACCTAGAAATTTCTCTCGTAGTTGTCTCGTGATGTTCAATCGATTAGGATAATCGTCGTATAAGAAAAGAACTGGTGCAAGTGTGTCAAAATTCGTATCCAGCTCATTTCTCAGTGTATCGTTTCGCAAAAATGATACAGCTGGCCCCGCAAACTCGTCCTGAGTTATTCCAGCAATAACTGGAACCTTCACGAAGTCACCTTTCAAGAAGGACTCCGTAGGATCTTCTATCAGAAATCGCTCTTGTCCAAAATCCGGTTCTACCACCGCCGTCCAGAGCAGAACCGGGTTCCAAGACAGGACAAACATGTCAGCCAAAGTATCCGCATAATCTGACGCTGGTTTTTCCCTCAAACATTCGACCATTTCCGCAATATCTGCTGTAGTACAGTTCAACAGTGTCGCCTGTTTCTGAGCTAGATGGATCTGATCCGTTGGTATTTGTACCTGACTCACTCCGGAAGCACTCATCACAATCACTCGATGGAACAAACCCTTTGACATCGGTGATACCATGTGCAAAGTATTGCTCAACGCTCCGGCACTGTATCCCATCAGAGTAACGGAATCCGAGCGTCCTCCAAAAGCCGAAATGTGATCCTGAACCCACTTCAAAGCCATCACTTGATCCTTGAATCCGGCATTCCCTGGGCAGTCCTTCGTTCCGGTGCTCATGAAACCCAACGATCCCAAACGATAGTTGATCGTCACCAGGACCACGTCCTGATCCATCAAGTTCTGTGGCCCGGCATTGTTCTTGCTCTGTCCGGAGAATACGTAGAACCCTCCCGGATGAAGGTAAACCAGCACGTCCGTCGGCGCAATTCTCACATTATCACCCGGTATAACACTGGAATACACGTTCAGCCTTAAGCAATCCTCCGACACATCACTCTGGTCCAGGGCCGGCTGTGGACACATCGGCCCATCTTCCGTGGCATCTAGCATCCCGTTCCAGGCGTCCACAGGCTGAGGTGGTTGGAACCGAAGCTGTCCCACAGGTGCGTTAGCATACCGAATACCGCGAAAAGCGTAGAATTTTCGTCCCAGGCGGGACTCCAAAATCGTACCCCGGATGCTGCCGAGTCCGGTGTGCACGATGGGAGGTTGACCGGGACGGGCGAACGTTGTGGACGCCCCCAGATGGACAACCAAAATGAGCAGCGCAATGAAATACATCTTTGCGTAGCTGCTGCGAGAACCAGACTGGAATGACGTTATCAGAACACCGGTCAGCGCTTATAATGGCTCTCTGGTGTGCTTGATGCTCTTTACATTATGGGGATTTTTGTTTTGTGAGGCAGTTTGCGATGTGAATGGGTAATAAGCTTCTAGGGTGCCTGTACCAGTTGTCGCACCACCTAAGAAAAACTATTTCTACAAAAATAAGAAGAAGACCGACGAATGTAAACAATAAGTCAAATGATTGATTAGTTTTCATACTTTACAGGAAAAATATAAAAACGGAGCCAAAACTACTTTTAGTATTTATTACGGCGTGTGCCAATGATAGGAACCCTGTACCAGTTATGGACACATTTGTTAATTTGGGTTCCACTTCACACTATTTACATGCATTCCTTATCGGATTTGCCATAACTGGTACACTATGGCGAAATAGGGTGCAAGGAGGCCGAAAAGTTAAGGAGAAGGATTTATTGTACGTGCAGTTGAAACCCGGAATTTTCGACTAGCGAAGTTGGATTTTTCTCCGAAATCAGTGCGTCGGACCTAACTTCGGAAGTGGTGCGCTGTATAGCGGACCAAGTTTGCTATACAGCGCACCACTTCCGAAGTTAGGTCCGACGCACGGATTTGGAGAAAAATCCAACTTCGCTAATCGAAAACTCCGATTTTCAACTAAATTGAGAATATTTCTACCATAATTTGAGCAAATTGTGAAGTTTGAATGATTGCAATCATCTTTTGTGATCGTGATCTGTTGTTCACGATTTTGTTCTTGTTGATTTGTATCTTTAAAGGTTGAAAATCAACTATGGCGAATTTGAGGTACTATTGCCATAACTGGTACACTGAGCCTGTAGGTAAATGCAAAACCGGGGAACCGCCTGGTGAACTCCAAAGAGAAAGCTTGCGCGGAATATGATCTGAGCGTTTCTGAATAATCAAGTCGGGTGCCATTCATAAATTCGGTACAGTAAAAAAGAAAATCATCCCAAGTTATTACACTCCAGAACTAGAATAGACATAGATTTTGAAATAACAAAAATAACTGCAAAGGATTTTTAATGCGCAACTATCAGATCGTACGTTATTAGTGGATGAACCACCGTTATTCATTATTGGTGATAACGTGTTTGTTTATGGTAAAAATATAGCATGTGAGATATTATTGTTTATCAGCTATTATGCAATCCAATCTTCTTTCCTAACATTCTAGTTATACCCAGTTATTGGAAGCGGGACTTTTTTATCTCCCATTTTCAGGTGATGGCAAAGCCCGCTATTGTGACGAACGTAATGAATCATATTTCGCTCTGTTAAGTATTATAGGTTTCAAACTACCCGGTGGTGGGAATCACCGAATATCTTAGAATGTCTTTGTCAAAGTGCACCGTTCTTTGAAATATCAACTCGTTTAATCATTAATAGTAATAATTAGTGAACTCTACTTCAGTTTCAGTCCTCCAACTTATGATTACCTACCCTACTGACAGCTTGTGGTTCCGTGAAGATGATGAATATTCCTCGGGATGATTATTTGCAAAGCAAGTTAAATCCAGAAAGAATCTGGATAACCACTGCTAACAGAATTAAGTGAATACTGCTAGACTCTAGTAGAGAGCGGGTTAAGTGAATACTCCCACAAGAACAGGGTGTCTACTACCTGCACGGAAAGATCGATGTACACAGAGCAAGGAGTAACTTTCACGCAGCGATCGAAAAGACAAAAGATTTCATGCAAACTTGTGTGAAAATTCACGCAAATTTGTGTAACACCGGATCAGCACATTTTTTGTGCTGATCTAGTCGTACGCAAATATGAGTGAAAAATCCTTTGTCTTTTCGCAAGTTACTCATTCACTGTGTACTTTCGTTTTAGGGTGTATGAAGGTAGTGCACTTTAATACTTGTTGATTAGCTCAGAAATAGAGCCAACTGAGTTCACTAAATTGTTGATATGTATAAAGTTTCTTAAATGTAGTGTTGGTGTGTATATTTTAAAATTTCAATAAAAGGATTTTCCCAGAAATTCCGTCGGGTTTTGTTCTGGAATTTATTTAGAAATATCTTTTGGAATACCACCCGAAATTTCTCACAAGACTCTTTCCGAATTTTTTAACGCCGATTTTCTTGATATTTCTTTCTGAATTCCTCCCGGAGATTCTTCAGGACTCCTACCATCGTTTTACCGAGAAGTCTTATCGGGGTTCTTCTTCGAGAATCTTCCAGGATTCCTGAGTTCCAACTGAATTCTTCTGTTGAGTTTTTCACGGAAATCCTACAGAATTTCTTTCCAGAACTGTTTCCAGAGGCTTTCCCGATGTTACTCCCGTACTGCCGTGTGCAGCATAGTTGTCCCATATTTTCTAAGAATTCATATTAACATGGTACAACTATGCTGCACATGGCAGCATAGTCCCTCGTGGGAATTTACGTAGTTCCTCCTGCGTCTTTCCCAAAGACATTTTCGTATACTTTCTACAGTTTCTTACCGATTTTGGCAACACCCGTTTTTGTCTACTCCCGATTTTGGCGACACCCGTTTTTGGCAACATTTCCTTCCCGATTTTGGCAACACCCGATTTTGGCAACAATTTTTTACCGATTTTGGCAACAAAAAATTTTGGCCAAAAATTTTTACCGAAAAATCGTTTGTATTTGTAAATGTTTTTATATTAAAAAAATTAAAAATCCTTAATTTTTCGAAAATCAACAATTTTACAAATCATGACGTAATTTATGAACGTCACCTACAGGGATCGTTTTATAACTTGTGAATAGTTCATATTTAAAATATAAGTCAAATTGACGTATAAAAGTTGAAAATAATCCACAAAAAAAATTTACCGATTTTGGCAACACCCCAATTTGGCAACATAAAATTCACCTCGAGTTGCCAAAATCGGTAAGAAACTGTACTTAGATTTATCCCGAGATCTTCACATAAGTTTCTCTCAGATGTTGTCGTGGATTTTTTTCTAGATTATTTTCCGCGATTTCTTCCGGTTTTCGTCTTTGGATCTCCTCAGGAGATATTCCCGGGATTTCTTTGAAAGTTTCACCCAAAATTTTGCTCGTAGTTCTTCCGGCACTTTTCTCTTTTATTTGTTATTGATTAGACTTTAGACACTGATATTTCTCATAAAGTTCTACTCATTTTTAGTTCAGAGATTTTTCCAGGCTTTTCTGCGTAGTTGTTTACTAAATTTCTTGCATTGAGACGAGCCCTGATATGTTTGTGGATTTTCTCGGGGTTCTTCTCAGATTTCCTCCCTATACCAGAAAATATCTCAAGAGTCTTGATGCTAGTTCTGTCATTCCTTTAATAGTTGCTCTTGGAGTTCTTGCAGAGAGTTTTTCAATGAGTTTTTTTCGAAATTTCTCCGGAGATAACTTACGAATGTGCATAAAATGTTAGAAATTTCCGGAGAAATGTCGGAAGGAATGCAGATGAAACTTGCGAGAAACTTCGCAAAGACTTATTTGGAAAATATAATAAAGAACTTCGGAAGTATTCCTTAGAGAAACTGAGATATCCCGGAAAATATTGATTGATTGATTTGTCTTTATTTCAGAGACTTTCAGCTCCCGGAAAATAGCTGTGGGAGTAATCCCGCGAGAAAATGTTACGAAAATTCCAGATGGAACTGTAAGAGGAGCTGTGGGTGAAATCCCGTATATCAATCTAAGAGAAATGTTTGAAATTCCTTTGGAAAATATCTCTGAAAAAGTTTCAGCGAAAATCTAGAGATAAAACCGATAACCCGATAAAACACTAGGCGAAATTTCTTTGTCACTTTGAAGAAATATAGGAAGGATCTTCGGAAAGAATCCAGCGAGAAACTGGAGCACATCGGGAAAACCTCTTGAAGAAATTCTACGAACAACTCTCAGAAATCCCGAAAAAGCATTGAAACAATCTCAAATAGAAATATTTATGGAAACAAAGCTAGAAGAAAAATTCCGGTAAACTTCAAGTAAAACATGCTTTGATAAAATCATCGAAGAACTCATGTGAAGAATTCTGTGATAAACTGCGAAAAAACTTAAATGAGGAATTATGGTAGAAATCCTATGAGGAATCCAGCACAGTGAACGCACATCCAAGCTTAGTTTCGAAACCTTGTAGGAAACTCAACGCACTAGAAAATTCTTTAATTGATTTTGTTTTTTCAAAGGAGTTTTGCAACAAAAAACCCAAATTAATCCACCTAGAGGTGATAGTGCCTTTCTCGTCGTATATGTTCTCACGATCTTTCCGTCGACGTAAGTCAAAGTGTTCCTGAATCCTGATATTTTTTAAGAAAAGTAAGCATTTTATCAAAGCCATCTTTGAATTGACTTAAAACTTATTGATGGCACATAGGGTATCGCGCCACTTGGGCGGTGGCTTCTATATTCGTCTGTTTTCCACTATAACTCAGTCAATTTTGAACCAATTGACTTGAAATGTTGTACACGGGTATATACTATACCTATCTCACAGCATTCCAAAAATTGTGTCAATTGGTTCAAATTTGACTGAGTTATAGCGCAAAACAGACGAAAATAGAAGCCACCGCCCAAGTGGCGCGATTCCCTATTCCGACGTTGTGTTCAGCGTATAAGCAGAGCTGAATAACATCAGATTTCTAAGTTGACTGCTTGAGTACCTTCACTAACATTGGGAGCTGATCAATATCAAGACGATACTAACAAGCAAAGATATAACTTTTGACACAATCACAGATCACTTTGCGGTCTTCGATAAAGTTTTTTTCTGCTCATTCTAGGTTATATTTCATTGACCGTTGAAAACAAGAACGTAGTGAGCATAGTGAGACGTCTGTTTGTATGTGGGTTTAATATGTCAATATTGTGTTCTCTTACACATATTTATCGCTTGCATTGATTTTATTTACTTTCGTAGTTCCGGCGAAGCATCAAACGCTGGTTGTGCAACCCTAGCGGCAGTCTCTAATGTGGTATGAGCCTATTTTCTAGTTAACCGTTCCTCAGGTTATTAAAAAGCCGTGATGTGGTGTGTCGCATGGTACATTTGGTTACTTTCCGGAACAGGTTCCGGAGCACCACTGGGTCTTCCAAATATAGTCTAAGGCAATATCACTGCTAACGTACATTAGGTTACCTAAAAAAGAACGATTTGATTTATCTTATGCATGGGTACAGATCACTTTTACATTTGACCACTTCCAGTGGGACTCCCAGAACTAGTTTCGGGACACTACCGGTTGTCTAAAATATGTTCTGAGGCTATGTTCTTACGAATCAATCATCGTGTTATCAAAAAAGGGTCTCCAGTTGGCCTAGTGGTTAAGGCTATGAATCGTCAATCTGGAAACGGCGGGTTTGATTTCCGTTCCGGTCGGGAACATTTTCTCGACTTCCTGGGCATAGTGTATCATTGTACTTGCCTCACAATATACAGATTCATGCAATGGCAGGCAAAGAAAACCCTTCAATTAATAACTGTGTAAGTGCACAAAGAACACTAAGTTGAAGAGAGACAGGCCAAGTTCCAATGCGAACGTCGAGCCATAAAGAAGCAGCAGTAGTCAAAAAAGCTGCTATATGATGTACTGTCAAACCCCGCGTATTCATCACTCTTTAATACGACACTTTTTAATTTGTATCCCGCTTATTCGAAATTTGTTGAATTAAAAAATGATCAAATGTCACAGTGTAATACACTGTAAATACGAATGATACGATATTGTGATGCTAATCACACCCGAAGCTGCTACTTCCGAAAGTTCTAATTTGGTGCTTTCCGACACCTGATCCGTTTGGTGATCAACAGCAGTGAACCTCGGAAGCCAACAATCGTAAAATGAACAAGCTATCATTTCGTACCACCACAATATCTGTAAGATTTGTGTTCAAAAACAAATCATACAATCTAAACAAAACTAAAATAGAGTTAGTTTATCGAATTAAAAGTTTATCCAGGTAATTTGACAGCAATAATTGTCGAATTAGCGTGGTTTTATGGTACGACACGCATGGGTATGGTCCAATTTCACATTTACCACTTTCGGTTCACATTTTACCACATACCGATTGTCCCTGATGTGGTCTTAGACTATAGTTTCATGCAAATTATCAATCAATTTTTCTAAAAAGTCGCAAATTGATGTGATGCATGTATGGGTTTGATTCATTTGTGCATTTCGCCAGTTCCGGCAAAGCACTCGAATCTGGTTCAAGAACACTACTAATCATTTTCTTGCTGACCGTTCTTCGCGTTGTCGAAGAAGCCGTTATTTAATGTTCTGCGTGTATGCGTTTGGTTCTTTTCTACATTTGACCACTTCCGTCGGGGCACCTGGAACCGGTTTCGGCATACTATTGATTACCTAAAAAGTCATTTAATGTGTCGAATTTATGGGTTTGGTTCTCCTTTACATTTGACCACTTCCGATGGGGCAACCGTAATCGGTTGCGGAACACTACCGGTTGTCCCCAATATGGCCGGAAACTTTTTTTGCCTAATCAAGAGGCCAAAAAACCGCGAATTGATGTGTCGCTTGCACGGGTTTGGTTCCCTTTTATAGTTGGCCATTTCCAGTGGGACACCCGGAACCGGTTCCGGATCACAACCGATTCAGATATGTTCTGAACATATTTTCCTGCTTACTGTTCATCAGGATATTAAAAAAGCCACTATTTGATATGTCGCTTGCATGGGTTTAATTAACTTTTATACTTTTCCATCTCCGGCGGAACATCTGGAACCGGTTCCGATATGGTCTGAGAATGCTTTCCTGCTTACTGTTCATCAGGTTATCGAAAAAGCTGCGGTTTGATATGTCGCATGCATGGTTTTAGTTCAATTTTATATTTGGCCACTTCCGATGGGACACCCGGAACCGGTTCCAGGACACAACCGGTTCAGATATGGTCTGAGAATATTATTCTGCTTACTGTTCATCAGGATATCGAAAAAGCCACTATTTGATATGTCGCATGCATTGTTTTAGTTAACTTTTATACTTGGCCACTTCCGGCGGGACATTTGCAACCGGTTCCGGGACACTACCGGTTCAGATATGGTCTGAGACTATTTTTCTGTTTACCATTCATCAAGTTATCGGAAATGCCGTAGTTTGATGTGCCGCATGGATGGGTTTGTAGCGTTTTCATATCTGGCCCCTTCCTGGGGTACCGGTCCGGAACACCTAAATGGCCATAACTCCGGAACGGCTGGACCGATCCGAACCATTTTCAATAGGAAACAATGGGACCAGATTCCGCGTCGAATGAACCGTCGGTCATTAAAATCGGTTGAGGTTTACTGCCAAAAAGTGATGTGAGTTTTTTTTGTACACATACACACATACACACACACATACACACACACAGACATCACCTCAATTCGTCGAGCTGAGTCGATTGGTATATAAGACTTGACCCCTCCGGAGGCTCTATCAAATTTTCGTTTTTGGAGTGAACATATAGCCTTTCGGTACACCTTGGTGCACGAGAAAGGCAAAAAGCTTTTGAAAGATTCTGCGAATTAGTAGAATTTCTTGGATAATAAATCTTGCGCACCGGGGCAAGTTGAAACGGGTGGGGTAAGATGAAAAAGCGGGTTAACATGATGTTTTCAAATGATGATAAACAATTTGATAGCCATAACACATAGTTTTTGATTCAAACAATCTTTAAACGAAGGATACATTTCCAAATTGTACTGAAATTCATTCCAATACTTCGTGTTTCATCTTGCCCCGGTGTACCTTAGTTTGTTTATGTCATTTCTGTACTTTTTTTTTTTTTTTAATTTAAAAATTTTATAAAATTTGGGCCAATATTTGAATAAGAACTTTCGTAATCCCTCCCTGGAAAAAAAGCCTGAAAAACTCAGAGACCTGTCCCAGGTTTTCTCAAAAGATTTCTTCTAAATTTTTTTCCGGCCCTTCTTTGAATTCCTCCCGGAGAGTCTTTCGGATTCCTACCAACGATTTGAACAATTCTTTACGGGACTCTTCCTTGAGAATTATCCGGGGTTCCAGAATTCCGACCGATTTCTCCTGAAGTTTTTCACGTGGATGCTACAGAATTTCTATCCAAAATTGCTTCCAGATTTTTTTCAGTTTTGCTCCCAGAACCCCTCGTGGGATTTTCCTCGATTTCTTCATGCGTTTTGCTTAAAGAATTTTTCGTGGGATGTCTATAGGAGTAATTCGGAGATCCATTCGGAGATGCCATTATCTGAGTACATATTATTTGGAGTATTGCGTTGATTATGGAATATCATCATCTGTTAGCATAGATCTGATGTAGAGCGTACCGTCAAACGGGGTGACTTGCAACGGCGGGGTGACTTGCAACACTTGATGACTTGTGTCTATGTTTATCAACAAAACATAAAAATAGGACGTTTACATTCCAAAACTCAGTTGAACTATAAAGTGCACATATTGTCTGAGTAGTAGCCACGATTTTTACTTTTATTAAAATAGTTCCAACAAAATATTCATAAATTTAACATTAGTCAGAAAAAGTAACAAAAATGTGACCCTCGAATCGTTGACTGCAAAAGAATGAAAACAAAATTTCCCAAAAATAATATTCTATATGCGGATTCTATACATAATGAGCTATATGAATTTTCATTTTACTTTATAAAAATATTACAATATCTTTGTTATATTCATATGTTTTGAAATATTGTACCAAGACGGGGTGACTTGCAACACTCATTTTCTTAACAATTCAAAGTCCCGAAAAACGAAATATTGTTGTTTTACTAATAATTCACCAACAAAAGTCTGGAGGATCATCATATGAACTGAAAAATACATTAAAACTTATGTCAAATTAACAATTAGTAACTTGGTGTTTTTGAGCTTAATATTTCCATATAAAAATTCACAATTCAGTTTTCTATGTAAAACAAATGTAAAAATATGAATGTTAGCCCAAACGATATCACAATAGTAGCAAGAATACTTATAAAATATGCTTGTAACTAAAAATTTGTATCTGCTTGTTTGAAAAGGGATTTACATTAGGTGTTGCAAGTCACCCCGCACGACGTCTTGTATCAAAAACGACCTTATTTGGCTTTTTCAACATGAAAAAATAAATCAATCTATAAGTTGTTCACCCTATTTTATAGAGGGGCTGGCTATTAAAACTATTACAAATACTTTGAATTTTAAAATTGAGTTTAATCAACATTTTTTGTTGATTGAAGCTGAAAAGTGTTGCAAGTCACCCCGTTTGACGGTATATGTAATTGAG
>NC_085138.1:357444970-357527443 GCF_035046485.1 Aedes albopictus
TATGTATAAAACTGTAAGCTACGCAAAATAATGAAGAAAATCGATAAAAATAAAAACATTGTAAAACAGTATAGTGGTAATTAATCTGAAAGAAATGTATCGCGTCACATTTGCAAGTAACACTACCTTATCAGAAGTAGGGTATTGTTTTCCTTATGAAGCATATGGCTCATTTTCATCTTACGAAAAAACAAAAGATTGAAGTACGGTTTGTTTTTTCTTATTCTTGATTTTTTTAAAGATGTAAGCACGCATGAAAACAAAAAAAAGAACGGAATCAATCGAATAGGATTTGAAAAGGATGAATTTAGGAGCGTGAGATTACTTATGGCACTCATACCCTGAAAAGGGAGGGTTTTATCATCTTCATGGAATGTTTAAGAATGTTTTTATTTTATTGAACCGGTTTCTGCTCTCGAATAGGGTCTCATATTCGGCTATTATTGAGCTACGAAAACATATCGAGTTCATGACAATGCAGTTAAAGTGGTATAAATAGGGCCCAAACAGCCGAAGCTTCAAAGGCGCGTTGAGCGCAGTTTGACCATACTGTGTCTTCTTCTTCTTCTTCTTCTTCTTCTTCTTCTTCTTTGAGCACTTCCACAGTTATTCACTGAAAAGCTTTCTTTGCCTGCCATTGCATAAATTTGTACAATGTAAGGCAAGTACAATACTACACTAGGGAAAACCGAGAAAAGTTCTCGACCGTCTCCGGATTGGCGATCCGAAGCCTTACCACTAGGCCAACTGAATACCAAGCAGAGGGTAACGGGTTCGAATCCCGGTTAGTCCAGGAATTTCATGAATGATTTTTTTTTTACTTCCTTAGGTATAGAGAAAATAGGCTATCACTGGTGCTGCCTATAAAATATGTATACTCATGGCCAAAATCTCAGACTCTTACATCTCCTGCACTCTGAAACCACCAAAAGCCCTGTCATTTTCAACCCTGATTACGGATTTTATGTCTCAGATAATCCCATCGGCGTCGACGAGAATTGAATCCCGCTCAAATGAAACCCGAAAAATGACAGGATTTTTTTCTGGAAACTTTTTGTTACTTTTTTGGAGGATTTTTTCCTGAATTCAAGAATTACGTCGAAAATTTGACAAGGATTCCTCCAAAAAATGCACAAAAATTTCTCTAGAACTGTAGAACTCTGATACAGGAAGATTTTTTGCCTTTCTCGTACACCAAGGTGTACCGAAAGGCTATATGTTCACTCCAAAAATGAAATTTTGATAGAGACCCCGGAGGGGCAAGTTTCATATACCAATCGACTCAGCTCGACGAGTTGAGATGATGTCTGTGTGTGTGTATGTGTGTGTGTGTGTATGTACACTCCCGTTCAAAAGTTTGGGGTCACCCCCTCAAAAACATGTCATTTTTTTAGGCCCATATCTCCGCCAATTTGCGTCCGATTTCAAAACCCTAGGTTTCATTCAAAAGATAATAAGTCAAAGAAACTTTGAACATGATTTAAAAGAAACTTTTTCAAAAAATTTTGTATGTAAACTTAACCCAAAGTTGCCAAATTTTCTAAAAAATGAATATAAACTTACGGCAGTGTCGCTGGAAGTTGGGTCGACCAAATTTTAAGATGAGAGCGATAATATGACACATTTTCTATTAGCTTTCAACTGCTTTTTACAGAACTTAGCTAAAAAATCTAGAAAAAAAGTTATTTAGTAAATTAATCCTTGATGTCATCGACCAAAAGTTTGGGGTCACCCCTCAATATGATGTATCGGCCAAAAGTTTGGGGTCACTATCGTAAAACATGGAAATGTGATTTGTTGATATCTTTGTCATCTTTCATTCAATTTTAATTCGTCTTGGCTTATTTGAAACATAATGAATGATACTTACTGCATAGACATTGAGCCACACATATTTGTTGAAATTTATATACTAAAACTTAACGTAAAGTTGCCTCATTTTTTGAAGCGTGGTAAAATGTGCTAACTTTACATAACATTTTTATATACAAAAATCGTTAAATACGTTAAGTTAAGACATCAAACGTATATTTAGTTAATTATCTTTGAAATGAGCCAAAAATAATTAAAATTGAACTATAGATGACGAAGATATCACCAAATCACTTTTTCATGTTTTACGAAAGTGACCCCAAACTTTTGGCCGATACATCATATTGAGGGGTGACCCTAAACTTTTGGTCGATGACATCAAGGATTAATTTACTTAATAACTTTTTTGCCTTTCTCGTACACCAAGGTGTACCGAAAGGCTATATGTTCACTCCAAAAATGAAATTTCGATAGAGCCCCCAGAGGGGCAAGTTTCATATACCAATCGACTCAGCTCGACGAGTTGAGATGATGTCTGTGTGTGTGTATGTGTGTGTGTATGTATGTGTGTGTGTATGTGTACAAAAAAAGGTCACCTCACTTTTAGATAGTAAATATCAACCGATTTAAACGATCGACGGCTCATTCGACGCGGCCTCTGGTCCCATTGTTTCCTATTGAAAATGGTTCGGATCGGTCCAGCCGTTCCGGAGTTATGGCCATTTAGGTGTTCCGGAACCGGTACCCCTGGAAGGGGCCAGACATGAAAATGCATCAAACCCATGCATGCGACCCATCAAACCACGGCATTTACGATTATCTGATGAACGGTAAGCAGGAAAATAGTCTCAGACCATATCTGAACCGGTTGTGTTCCGGAACCGGTTCAGGGTGTCCCGCCGGAAGTGGCCAAATATCAAATTGAACATAACTCATGCATGCGACACATCAAACAGCGGCATTTTCGATAATCCGATGAACGGTTAGCAGGAAAACATTATTAGACCACATCTTAACCGGTAGTGTTCCGGAACCGGTTCCGAATGTCCCACCGGAAGTGGCCAAATATAAAAGAGTACCAAACCCATGCATGCGACACATCAAACAGCGGTATTTCCGATAACCTGATGAACGGTCAGCGGGAAAACAGTATCAGACCATATCTGAACCGGTAGTGTTCCGGAACCGGTTCCGGATGTTCCGCCGGATGTAGTCAAATATAAACGAGTACCAAACCGATGCGTGCGACACATCAAACAGAGGCATTTTCGATAATCTTACGAACGGTAAGCAGGAAAACAGAATCAGACCATATCTGAACCGGTTGTGTTACGGAACCGGTTCCGGATGTTCCGCCGGATGTAGCCAAATATAAAAGAGTACCAAACCCATGCATGCGACACATCAAACAGCGGCATTTTTGATAACCTGATGAACGGTCAGCAAGAAAGCAGTATCAGACCATATCTGAACCGGTAGTTGTCCGCAACCGGTTCCGGGGGTCTCCACGGATGTGGCCAAATATAAAAGAGTACCAAACTCAAGCATGCGATACAACAAATAATGGCTTTCCTGATAACCTGATGACTGGTTTTAAAAGAAATAGGTTAGGACCACATTAGGGACAGCCGGTAGTGCCGTAACTAGTTTCGGGTGTCCCTCCGAAAGCGGCTAAATATAAAATTGAACTGCACCTATGTATGCGACAGAGCAAGGCTAGGATTTTTTGATAACCTTATGAACGTTAGCAAGCAAACAGGTTCCGACCGGTGAAAAAAATGTTTTACGCATATGGTCAAATCTCAACCGTTACGTAGTAATTGAACATTACATCTTTTTGACTTTGCTTGTCTCAAGCTGGCTATAACTTGAAAATGGTCAAACTTATGCATTTGAAAGATTATCAAATTTGCTATCAAAAAGATCTTGGAATCTTTTGGTTTAGTTAGATAACTAAAGCAAAAAAGCTCGAAAGTAGTGTTTTGCCTTTCTCGCACACTTAGTGTACTATAAAACTATATGTTCACTCAAAAAACGATTTTTCGGAAAAAGGCTCGGTGGATCAAGTCGCATATACCAATCAACTCAGTTCAACGAACTGAGATTATGTCTATATGTGTGTTTGTATATGCGCAAAATAAGTTCACTCACTTTTAAGGCACTTCCCATTGGCCGATTTTTCGGATTATAGCTTGAATCGAACCGGAATTGTTTGCTATCCTAAATGGTCCAGATCGGCCAAGGCGTTCCGGAGTTTTGGCCATTTCAGTGAACTAGCCCATCATGCGATAAATCAAACTGCGGCAATTTTTGTAACCCTTAGCATGGTTGACGAGTTTTGTGTGGAAATCAACACTGGAGACCAGAAGCTTCACGATGTCGGCCCAAAATTCAAGATGGCAGCCAAATGTTCAAGGTGGCGGCTCAAAATTCAAGATCGCGGCTGTTTACTAGAGATTTAGGCTCTTAAAGCATGCTATATGGGGAAGATGTCTGGACTCCTAAAATGGCGACTAGAATATCCAAGATGGCGGTCTGAAATCCAAGATGGTGGCTTCAAATTCAAGATGGCTTCTGTTTAAAGAAGTTTAAGGCTCTAAAACCATTGAAGATGTCCGGAGTCAAAAAATGTCGACCAGAATGTACAAGATGGCGGCTTCAGTTTCAAGATGGCGGCTGTTTGATGGAGATTTAAGCTCTAACGGCTGTTTAATGAAGTTTTCGGCTCTAAAACCGTGCAATATTGGTATATTTGGTATGGGGAAGACTTCCAGAGTCCAAAATGGCGATCAGGATATCCAAAATGGCGATCTAAAATTTAAGATGGTGGCTCCGAATTCAATATCGCGGCTGTTTAATGGAGTTTTAGGGCCTGAAACAATGCATTATTGGTATATTTGGTATGGGGATGATGTCTGGATTCCAAAGATGGCGACCAGAACATCCAAGATGGCAATCTTTAATCCTAAATGGCGGCTTCAAATTTAAGATAGCGTCTTTTTCTTAAGAGTTTGAGGCTCAAACATTGAAAGCCAGATAAACGATATGATTTCTGGTATGATGAAATGGATTTCTGTTAATTGTATGAATGAACGATATTCATAAACATTTCGCTTGAGTTTTAATGAAATGGGGGTTCGAAGGCACGAGAAAGGCGCCATCACCGCTAGGTGGATTAATAAGGGTTTTTCTAGATTTTTTAGCTAAGCTCTGTAAAAAGCAGTTGAAAGCTAATAGAAAATGGGTCATATTACCGCTCTCATCTGAAAATTTGGTCGACCTAACTTCCAGCGACACTGCCGTAAGTTTATATTCATTTTTTAGAAAATTTGGCAACTTTGGATTAAGTTTACATACAAATTTTTTTGAAAAAGTTTCTTTTAAATCATGTTCAAAGTTTCTTTGACTTATTATCTTTTGAATGAAACCTAGGGTTTTGAAATCGGACGCAAATTGGCAGAGATATGGGCCTAAAAAAATGACATGTTTTTGAGGGGGTGACCCCAAACTTTTGAACGGGAGTGTATGTGTGTGTGTATGTGTACAAAAAAAGGTCACCTCACTTTTAGATAGTAAATATCAACCGATTTTAAGGATCGACGGCTCATTCGACGCGGAATCTGGTCCCATTGTTTCCTATTAAAAATGGTTCGGATCGGTCCAGCCGTTCCGGAGTTATGGCCATTTAGGTGTTCCGGAACCGGTACCCCTGGAAGGGGCCAGACATGAAAATGCACCAAACCCATGCATGCGACCCATCAAACCACGGCATTTACGATTATCTGATAACCGGTAAGCAGGAAAAGAGTCTCAAACCATATCTGAACCGGTAGTGTTCCAGAACCGGTTCTGGGTGTCCCGCCGGAAGTGACCAAATATCAAATGTAAACATAACTCATGCATGCGACACATCAAACAGCGGCATTTTCGATAACCTGATGAACGGTTAGCAGGAAAACAATATCAGACCATATCTGAACCAGTAGTGTTCCGGAACCGGTTCCGGGGTCACAACGGATGTGGCCAAATATAAAAGAGTATCAAACCCATGCATGCGATACAACAAATAACGGCTTTTCTGGTAACATGATGACTGGTTATCAAAAAAATAGGTTAGGACCACATTAGAGACAGCCGGTTGTATTCCGGAACCAGTTCCGGGTGTCTCGCCGGAAATGGCCAAATATAAAAATGAACCAAACCCATGCATGCGACACATCAAACAGCGGCATTTCCGTTAACGTGATGAACGGTAAGCAGGAAAACAGTATCAGACCATATCTGAACCGGTAGTGTTCCGGAACCAGTTCCGTATGTTCCGCCGGAAGTGATCAAATATAACCGATGTTTGCGACACATCAAACAGCGGCATTTTCGATAATCTTATGAACGGTAAGCAGGAAAACAGTATCAGAGGGCAAGGGCGTAGCCAGCTTTTTGGCCAGGGGGGGGCTAGCACCCTTACACTGAAAACCACTTTGCAGTAACAAGGAGTTCAAATACAAAGAATAAAAGTGAAGTATGAAATATGGGTGATTAACAGGAATGGTTCAATGGAAGAATCATTTATGATTATAATCCTGAGGAATTCTTCAAGATATTGCTTCAGGAATTTCTTAACAAATGCCATCATGAACTTGAATTTATCCAGCAGTTTCTCCAGAAATTTCTTCAATATTTTTCCATGTTATTTTAATGTAGATATTCCAGCAGAAATTACCTTCGGAAAACTTGCAGTAATTCCGTTGGGAATACCTTCAGAAATTTCTTCAATAATTCCTCCAGAAGTTTTATTACGAATTTCACCATGCATTCTTTTGAGAATTTCCCCAGTAATTCTTTACAAATATCATTCTTAATTCCACCAGAAATCCGTTTGAGAAGCTCCAGAAAATACTTTAAGAATTTCTCCGGGAATTCATTCGAAAAATTCCAATCAAACTAAGATTCTTTTCCTAAGAAATTTTTGGAGAAATTTCTTCGAAAAATCCTTTAATGAATTCCTTCGGAATTTCTGGAAAAAAAAATCTTTGAAAATTTCTAAAGGAATTCCTTCAGAAATTCCTGGAGGAATATCTTTGGAAGTTGCTAGTGGAATGCATTCGGAAATTTTTAAAGGAATCAATTTAAAAAAAAAAATCAGAAATTTATTTCGAAAATCCTTGAGGAATTCCACCGGAAATTCCTTGACAAATTCTTCAGGAAATTTCTTGAAGAATTCCTTCATTTTGCCGGGGCCCGTGGCGTAGTTGGTCACACGTTCGCTCCATATGCGGATGGTCATGGGTTTGATTCCCAGCCCCGGCACTTGCAATTTTTCGTCAGTTGCTTTTCCCCCGAGAGCAACTGACACTGACCCTCTTCAGAGCCCCATGGCTCAAACGGACCCGGATACCTGGACATCGGCGAATTGCTACTCATAATGGACCCCTAATCGGACTGGAAAGGAACAACGGCCATCCATCATCATCCCTGTGCTCATCATTCTACTAGGTATCAAGTAGAAAAAGTGAAAGCAGCAGAAAAGGCAACCAGTTCGATAAAGTAGAATAGAATCTAGGCGCTGTACAAAATGTAAGTGCAGCTGTCAATTGAAATTGCTCACGTAGTGCCCCAGTGGACAATAGAGCTGTAAATTAGGTTAAGTGATTAAGAATAAAAAAAACTTAAAAAAAAAAAAAAAAAATTCCTTCATTTCTAAAGCTCCTTGAGAAATTCCATAAACCATTCCTTCGAGAGTTCTTCTACGATTTCCTTTAGAAGATTCTTCGGGAATTCCTTGAGGAATTTCTTTGAAATAGATTTAGAATATTCTTTGAGGAACTCCTTCGGAGTTTTCGTGAAGAATTCTTCCGAAAATTCCTTGAGGAATACCTTCAAAAATTCTTGGAGGAATTCATCCGAAAGTTTCTGTGAGAATTCCTTCCCAAATTCCTGAAGCAATTCTTTCGAAAATATTGAAAAAAATCCACTGAAAGTCTTATGAGATATCCCTTCTGAAATTCCATAAGGAATTTCTTTAAATATCTTTCAAAACTTTCTTGAAAATATATTTCGGAAATTCCTGAAGAAATGCTTTTTGTGATTTTTTGTTTCCTAGAGGAACTCATTCGGAAATTCTTTGAAGAATTCCTTTAAAAATGCCTTGATAAGGAAAATTCGGAAATTGTTGAGGGAGTTCGTTTGGAAATTTTTTTGACATATGTCTGAAATGTCTTATGGAATACCTTCGGAAATTTCGTGAGAAATTATTTGATAAGTTCGTTGAGGAATTTTATCGGTTTTTTTTTTATAAATCTTTACGAAATTCCTCAAGGAATTCCAGTGAAAGATACTGGAGAAGTTTCTTCGGAAATTCCTCAAGAAATTCCTTCAAAAATGTATTGCGGAAC
Organism: Aedes albopictus; assembly: GCF_035046485.1. Classification (NCBI taxonomy): domain Eukaryota; kingdom Metazoa; phylum Arthropoda; class Insecta; order Diptera; family Culicidae; genus Aedes; species Aedes albopictus. Next base: position 357,453,175 of record NC_085138.1, read on the forward strand.
TCCTACGAAAACTTGAGAAACTTCTTCAATCATTCCTTCAGAAAAAACGTTTGGGGATTATGTGAGAAAATCCTAAGGAATTTTTTTGAGGATAACCGTCAAAAATTTTTGGAGGAATTCATTCGGAAATTTTTGGAGGTATTTCAAGGCAAATCCATAAGAAATTTCTTTGGAAATTCTGGGAGGGATTTCTTAGGAAAATCGTAGAGGAATTCCTTCGAAAATTCAGGAGAAAATCCTGTAAAAACTCATGGAGGAATTCTTCGGGAAAATCCTGGAGGAATTCCCTCGGGAATTCTTGGAGGAATTCCTTCGAGAATTCGTGGAGGATTTCCTTCGGGAGTTCCTGGAGGAATTCCTTCGGTATTTCCTAGAGGAATTCCTCCGGAAATTCCTCGAGGAATTTCCTCGGATATTCATGGAGAGATTCCGTCGGAAAATTTATGGAGAAATTCGTTTGGAAATTCATGTAGGAATTCCTTCGGAAAATTCTTTAGAAGTTCCTTCGCAATTCACTTCGGAAATTCATGGAGGCATTTCTTCAGAAAATCCTTGAGCAATTCCTTCGCAAAAGTCCTGGAGGAATTTGTTCTGAAATTTATGGAGGAACTCCTTCGGAAATTCGTGAAGGAATTCCTGGAGAAATTCTTTCGAAAATTCCTGGTGGAATTTTTTCGGTCATTCATGAAATAATTCCTTCGTAAATTCCGGCAGGAAATCCTTTGAAAATTCCAGGTGAAATCCCTTTGAAAATCCCTGCAGGAATTCCCTCGGAAATTCCAGGAGGAATTCCTTCGGAAATTGCTGGAAGATTTCCTTCGGAAATTCCTGAAAGAATTCCTTCGGAAATTTATGAAGGTATTACTTCGGAAATTCCAGGAGGAATTCCTTTGGAAGTTGCAGAAGGAATTTCTTTGAAAATTTCTGGAGGATCTCCTTCGGAAATTCCTGGAGGATTTAATCCGGAAATTTCTGAAGAAATTCATCCGGAAATTCATGGAGGAATTTATCAGGATATTCCTTGAGGAATTCCTTTGAACATTCGTGGAGGAATTTCTTCAGAAATTCGTGAATGAATTCTTTCGGAAAATTTCTGGAGCAATTTCTTCGGAAATTCATGGACGAACTCCTTCGGAAAATACTTTAGGATTTCCTTCGCAAAATTCCTGGAGGAATTCCTTCGGAGATTCATGGAGGAATTCCTTCGGTATTTCCTAGAGGAATTCCTCCGGAAATTCCTCGAGGAATTCCTTCGGATATTCGTGGAGAGATTCCGTCGGAAAATTTCTGGAGAAATTCCTTTGGAAATTCATGTAGGAATTCCTTCGGAAAATTCTTTAGAAGTTCCTTCACAAAATTCCTGGAGGAATTCATTCGGAAATTCATGGAGGAATTCCTTCGGACATTCATGGAGGAATTCCTTCGGAAATTCCAGGAGAACATCCTTTAAAAATTCCAAGAGGAATTTCTTTGAAAATTCCTAGAAGAATTACTTCGGAAATTCTTGGAGGAATTCCTCGAGGAATTTCTTCGGAAATTCGTAGAGGAATTCCGTCGGAAAATTTCTGGAGGCAGTCCTTCGGAAAATCCTTTAGAAATTCCTTGGCAAAATTCCTGGAGGAATTTGTTCTGCAAATCATGGAGGAATTCCTTCGAAAATTCATAGAGGGATTTCTTCGGACATTCATGAAGGATTTTCTTCGGAAATTCCAAGAGGAAATCCTTTGAAAATTCCAATAGGAATTCCCTTGAAAATTCCTGGAAGAATTCCTTCGGAAATTCCTGGAGGAATTCCTCCGGAAATTCCTAGAGTAATTCCTCCAAAGAAATTGTAAGGAATTTTTCCGGAATTTCCTGGAGGAATTTCTCCGGAAGTTCCTGGAGGATTTCCCTCGGAAATTCCTGAAGGAATTGCCATGGAAATTCCTGGAGGTATTCTCTCGGAAATACGTGAAGGAATTTATTCGGAAAATCCTGCAGAAATTCCTTCGCAAAATTCCTGGTGGAATTACATTGGAAATTAATGGAGAAATTCCTTTGGAAATTTCCAAAGGAATTTCTCCAATTATTTCCGACAGAATTTCTCCTGGAATTTCTAAAGGAATTCTTCCTGAAATTTCCAAAAAAAATCCTTCAGGAATTTCCAAAAGAGTTTCTCCAGGAATTTCCAAAGGAATTCCTCCAGGAATTTCCAATGGAATTCCTCCGGGAATTTTTAAAGAAATTCCTCTAAGAATTTCCGAAGGAATTCCTCCAGGAATTTCCGAAATAATTGCTCCACGAATTTCAGAAGGAATGCATCCAAGAGATTCCGGAGGGATTTCTCCAGGAATTTCCGAAGAAATTCCCCTAAGAATTTCCGAAAGAATTCCTGCAGGGATTTCCAAAGGAATTCCTCCATGAATCTTCAAACGAATTCATCCAGCAATTTCCGAAGGAATTCCTCCCGGAATTTCCGAAAGAATTCCTCCAGGCATTTGCGAAGGAATTCTTCCAGTAATTGCCGAAGAAATTATTCCAGCAATTTCCGAAGGAATTCCTCCTGGAATTTCCAAAGGAATTCGTCCAGTAATTTCCGAAGGAATTCCTCCAGGAATTATAAAAAGCATTCCTCTAAGAAGTTTAGAATGATTTTTTCCAGGAATGTCCTAAGGAATTCATCCAAAAATTTTCTCAGGAATTTCATTATAGATTTCTGAAAGAATTCCTCCAGAAATTTCCGGAGGAATTCATCCAAGATTTTTCTAGGGAACTCCTCAAGGAATTTCCGAAGGAATTCCTCCAGAAATTTCCGAGGGAATTCCTTCAGGAATTTCCGAACGAATTCCTTCAGAAATTTCCGAAAGAATTCCTTCAGTAATTTCCAAAGGACTTCTTCTAGGAATTTGCGAAGGGATTCCTCCAAGAATTTTGAAAGGAATTCCTTCTGGAAGGAATTGCTTCAGGAATTTTGCTTTTTGAAGGAATTGCTTCAGGAATTTTCGAAGCAAGTCCTCCCGGAATTTCCGAATGAATTCCTCCAGGAATCTCCAAAGGAATTAGCAATTTCCCAAGGAATTCCTCCCGGAATTTCTGAAAGAATTCCTCCAGAAATTTCCGAAAGTATTCATCCAAGATTTTTCGAAGGACCTCTCCAAGGAATTTTCGATGGAATTCCTCTAGTAATTTCCGATGGAATTTTGCCAGAAACTTCCGAAGGAATTCTTCCAGGATTTTGCGAAAGGATTCCTCCAAGAATTTTTAAAGGAATTCCTCCAGGAATTTCCAATGGAATTCGTCCAGCAATTTCCGATGGAATTCCTTCAGGAATTTCCGAAAGAATTCCTCCAGGAATTCGTAAAGGAATTTCTCCTGGAATTTCCGAATGAATTCCTCCGGGAATTTCCAAGAAAAAAATCTAAAAAGAATTTCCGAAAAAAATCCTCCAGGAATTTCTGAAGGAATTCCTCCAGGAATTTCCGAAGGTATTCTTCCAGGAATTTCCGAAGGAATTCTTCCAGGAATTTCCGAAGGATTTCTTCCAGGAATTTCCGAAGGAATTCGTCCAGCAATTTCCGAAGGAATTCCTCCCAAAATTTCTGAAAGAATTCCTTCAGGAATTTCCGATGGAATTTTCGAAGGAATTCCTGCAAGAATTTCCAAAAAAAAATCCAAAAGGTATTTCTGAAAAAAATCCTCCACGACTTTCCGAAGGAAAGTCCAGGCCTTTCCGAAGGGATTCCTCCAGGAATTTTCAATGACATTCGTCCAGCAATTTCCGAAGAAATTCATCCAGGAATTTCAAAAGCATTCCTCCAGGAAGTTTGGAACTATTTTGTCCAGGAATTTCTTAAGAAATTCACCTAAGGATTTCCTCACGAATTTCTCTATGGATTTCTGAGAGAATTCCTCCAGGAACCACCGAAGGTATTCATCCAAGATTTTCCCAAGGAAGTGCCCAAGGAATTTCCGAAGGAATTCCTCCAGGAATTTCCGAAGGAATTGCTCCAGGAATTTCCGAAGGAATTCCTAAAGGAATTTCCGATGGAATTCTTCCAGGAATTTGCGAAGGGATTCCTCCAGGAATTTTGGATGGAATTCCGTCTGGAGTTTCCAAAGGAATTCCTCCAGGTATTTCCGAAGGAATACCTTCAGGAATTTCCGAAGATATTCCTCCAAGAATTTCTGAAGGAATTCCTGCATATGTACATTAAAAAAAAATACGAGGATGCAGGAGAATTTTATTTTTACTAGTCAAAAACAGCTCTGATCATCTAAGTTCTTCGGTTAAGTTAGAATATAGTTGCTCGGTCAGGGGGGGGCCACGGCCCCCCCCCCTGCCCCCCCCTGGCTACGCCCTTGTCAGAGGGGCTGTTCATAAACAACGTAGAACAAAATTTGTCCATCTCAGACCCCCCCCTCCCCCCTCGTAGACTTTTTTTCCATACAAAAAATTTAAAATTTGTATGGAGCGTAGACTTTGGCTACACCCCCCCTCCCCCCAAAAAAGTCTACGTGGTTTATGAACGGCCCCAGACCATATCTGAACCGGTAATGTTCCGGAACCGGTTCCGGATGTTCCGCCGACAGTGGCCAAATATAAAAGTGAACCAAACCCATGCATGCGACACATCAAACAGCGGCATTTTCGATAACCTGATAAACGGTTAGCAGGAAAACAGTATCACACCATATCTGAAGCGGTAGTTATCCGGAACCGGTTCCGGGGGTCCCGACGGATGTGGCCAAATATAAAAGAGTACAAATAACGGCTTTTCTGAATCATCGGTAATGTTTACCGAACGTTCGGTAAAAATTAACCGAACTTCAGCAATACTGTGCTGAACTTCGGTAATCCGAACTTTTACCGAAAATAGAACAGCCGAACAAGTGACTCTAAAATAAGTGTGTATGCATGCGACACAGCAAAGCTAAGATTTTGTGATAACCTTATGAACGTTAGCAAGCAAACAGGTTCAGACCGGTGAAAAAATGTTTTATACATATGGCCAAATCTCAACCGTTACGTAGTAATTAAACTTTACATGGTTTTGACTTTGCTTGTCTCAAACTGGCTATAACTTGAAAATGGTCAAACTTATCCCATTTGAAAGATTATAAAATTTGCTACCAAAAAGATCTTGGAATCTAGTGGTTTAGTTAGATAACTAAAGCAAAAAAGCTCGAAAGCAGTGTTTTGCCTTTCTCGCACACTTAGTGTACCAAAAAACTATATGTTCACCCAAAAAACGATTTTTCGAAAAAAGGCTCGGTGGATCAAGTCGAATATACCAATCAACTCAGTTCGACGAATTGAGATTATGTCTTTATGTATGTATGTATGTATGTATGTATGTGCGCAAAATAAGTTCACTCACTTTTAAGGCACTTCCCTTTGGCCGATTTTTCGGATTATAGCTTGAATCGAACCGGAATTGTTTGCTATCAAAAATGGTCCAGACCGACCAAGGAGTTCCGGAGTTATAGCCATTTCAGTGATCCGGACCAGCACCGGTAGAACTGGCCGTATATAAAACTGAACTAGCCTAATCATGCGATACATCAAACTACGGTGATTTTTGTAACCTTTAGCATGGTTGACGAGTTTTGTGCGGAAATCAACACTGGAGAGCAGAAGCTCCACGATGTCGGCCCAAAATTCAAGATGGCAGCCAAATGTTCAAGGTGGCGGCTCAAAACTCAAGATGGGGGCTGTTTAATAGAGATTTAGGCTCTTAAAGCATGCTTTATGGGAATATTTGATATGGGGAAGATGTCTGGACTCCTAAAATGGCGACTAGAATACCCAAGATGGCGGTCTGAAATCCAAGATGGTGTCTTCAAATTCAAGATGGCGTCTGCTTTAAAAAGTTCAAGGCTCTAAAACCATGCAATATTGGTATATTTGGTATGGGGAAGATTTCTAGAGTCCAAAATGACGATCAGGATATCCAAGATGGCTATCTAAAATTTAAGATGGCGGCTCCGAATTCAATATCGCGGCTGTTTAATGGAGTTTTAGGGGCTGAAACAATGCATTATTGATATATTTGGTATGGGGATGATGTCTGGATTCCAAAAATGGCGACTAGAATATCCAAGATGGTGGTCCGAAATCCAAGATGGCGGCTCCAAATTCAAGATGGAGGCTGTTTAATGAAGTATATTTTTCGTAGGGAAGATGCCTGGACGCCAAAAATGGCGACCAGAACATCCAAAATGGCAATCTTAAATCCTAAATGGCGGCTTTAAATTCAAGATAGCGTCTTTTTCTTAAAAGTTTGAGGCTCAAACATTAAAAGCCAGATAAACGATATGATTTCTGGTATCATGAAATGGATTTCTGTTAATTGTATGAAAGTGCGATATACATCAACATTTCGCTTGAGTTTTATTGAAATGGGTTTTTCAAGTCACGAGAAAGGCGCCATCACCGCTAGGTGGATTAATTAGGGGTTTTTTTTTTTCAGAATATTCACTGATAATTCTTCTAGAAATTCTTCGCCAGATTTTTTTGGAAATTTATTTAGGATTCTCTCACAAATTTCCCCCCAAAGATTTCCGAAAAATCTTACAGAAAATTCTCCAAAAGTTCTTCTACGAAATCTTTACTCGAATTTTTTTACGAAAATTCCTCTATAAATTCCTTCCTTAGTATTCATTGAAGAGCTTCTTAAGGAATTCCTGTGAACATTTGTCCAGACATTCATCTTGAGATTTCTCTGAAATTAACCTCCAGGAATATTAAAAAGGATTTTTCAAGCATTACATGAATTGGATAATTGCACCAGATTTTTTTTCTAAAGTTTTTTCAGGAATTCTTCAGAGGATTCATAGAGAAATTTCCTTCGTAACTAAATATAAAAACGAAACAAGAAACTGTCATATTTTCAAAAAAGTTTATGAATCACCAGGAAACCAACGCCACAGTTAAGATGCTATAATGAGCAAAAGGTCGAGCCCTTTGTTGTCGAAACTTGTTATTGTTGTTGTTGAACACTCTCAGTACTACCTAATACACTAAATTCTGTTCTTACGCGATTTTTTATTCCGCATAAACTGCCGTTGTATGCATAATTGTCCCATATTATGTGAGATCCTCATATAACATGGGACAATTGGGCGTAGAATGGCAGTTAAAAAATCGTGTAAAATTGCTTTTCAAACGCGTAATTTCGACAAAATCGTGTAAAAACATCACGTAAAATAAAACTGCGTAGAAAAAGTCGTGCAATAAAGAATTTAGTGTGCTTCAAGTCTTCAACTAAACATATGATCGAAATGTTATTTAATGGTGTTTATCAATAGCTTGATTACAACAAAATGAGATTGCCGAACAACATATGTTATGAGATAGATATCACTTCATAGTTTAGACGAGATTTATTGTGAGTAATTCGTTATTCTCGTATGCTCGGATTTCTCGGAGAAACTTCTGAAGAATTCCTGGAATAAACCAGGGGGAGAAATCCCATGAAAAAAGAAATCCTACGAGGAACCCTGTGAGCAATAGAGGATAAACCTTTGAAATCCTGCCGGATAGCTGTGAAAAACTCGGAAGTCGTAAAAAGACCAGAATTAAGGAATCCTAAAAAAATAAAGAGAAATACATACACACTTAAATTAAATCGCCGACCTCAGCAAACGGATTGCCGAGAATCCGGTAATAATTTAAGTTTTACCGAGATGTCATTAAAACTTTGCCGAGATCTCGGTAATCCAACTTTTTACCGAGATCTCGGCAAAGTTCACCGAGACTCGGTAATGGTTTATCGAAATCTCGGTAAAAATTTTACCGAGAATCAGTAAATATTTTACCGAGATATCACCCAAGTAGCATTTTTAGTTTTTTCATTGCCTATAAGCTGTTGTTACAATCAAATCGTTTTCAGAGATGAATGCCCTTGTAGGGTAAAATCTCTTTAATGAAAAAAAAAACTCAAATCGTTAAAATTTATTTTAAGGCTTTGTAATCTTGACAGTTTTAATAAATCCTTGATAAAACCCTCTAAACCCCAAAAGGGCCCACCCTACAGGAGGTTGTTAAAACCTTTCCTTAAAACGTCATAAATGCTACTAGGTTGTGTGACACATTCTTGTGGTTTACTATACAGCCTAGATATGACCTCTTTCGTAGGTCTCGAAAACACCAACTAGCCGTTTTGAAGTTCTAAAGCAACTTAATTGAACGGATAAAACCATATTAACCTCTTTGAAGCTGACACTGAAATCATCCCATAAAATGACAATTGATTGCAATTTAGTATATCGATTGGTATAACTCGGTATATTGTTTCTAAATTAGACAAAGCGCTACGTCATTTCGAAGGTTTTGGCGGATTAAAAATAACAATTTTAGTCTTGCTTGCAAACTCTATAATTCAAATTCCAACCAAGCATCAACATGGCGTACACAATTGGCAAGTAGGAATTGTTCATTGCGATGGAAAATGTGGATGCCGCCAAGTTGAATCCTCCTGGATTTGTTTGAGATGGTTAAAGATCAGTTAGTGTGAGAGCAACATGCTCTAGAGTAGTTGCACTTTATAAATACGGTGCAAAGACTACACCCACTTATTCCTAATGCATAATTATGTGCGCTACTCAAACACTGTTTGGTTTGAGGGAAAACTGGGTTTAGACCTAATGCTCTTAAGAAAGCGCCTCTTGGCCAACAGCCTCCAAAAAAAAGTAAACAAAACGAGTGTTTTGTATTTTGAGATCAAGCAGATAAGTTTAAATAGATGGACTTCTAGATATCTACAAAATGTTTTAAAGTACCGTCATTGGGGGTGAGGATGGGTCAAAAAAGGATACTCAAAGATTGTTTGTTAAAAAACAAATGCAGTTGAAGTCAGATTCAAAATTGACCCAATCTCACCCCTTAGAGGGGGTGAGAATGGGTCAAAGTATTCGAAGTCGCCTATCTAAGAATACAAGTTAATTTTATTGATCGTATCTAGTATACCTACTTAAAATACAATGTAACCATGACGAATAAAAACTTAGGTAATTTTAAAAGATGAATAATCCACCTAAAAGGGCTGATACAATCGAGAAAATGGTTAAAACTTGATAAAATAAAGTTTGTATGTTGTATCGCCATTTTTGGCCACCATAATCATCCACATTTAAAGTTTCAACCTCCATGGGAGGAGGGGGGTTACAATGAGGAAGAGGCGCATTAAAAGATTTATTGAAAAAAAACCCAGATTAATCCACCTAGTGGTGATAATGCCTTTCTCGTCGAATATGTACTAATCCTGAGAATACTCTAGAACGGAACAATTTTCTTCTTTTGTCACACTGCTCGTTGACTCGTCAATGAGGGGGGGAGTTGATAAATAATAAATGTATTTGATGAAAAAAATACCCAAACAATTGAGCAAAACCGCTTAACCCATCGGATTTGGAAAAGAAATTTTCTGGAGGACTCTAATTTCACCTTAAATTTTTCCATACAACGTTGATCCATTTTACTGTATTATAACGCCTCATTAATCTAAAATGCTGCGATTTGAAAAGATCGCTTTAATTTTTATCAAGATTTTGTACTTTCACGCAAATGTATTGCTTGCCTCGATTTTGTTCACCTTCGTAATTTCAGCGATGCATCCAATCCTGATTCTGCAACACTGCCGGTAATCATAGATGTGGTCAGAGCTTGGGTCAGAGACTCCTGCTACTCGTTTATCTGGTTATCGAACATATTTGATGATTTGATATATCACATGTATGGGTTGGGGACACTTTTTAAACTGATCACTTCCGGCGGGACACCTGGAAACGATTCCGGAACACAACCGGTTCAGATATGTTATTTGTGGATTGATCAGTGACAAACAGCTTGTTTACCGTTATACGTTTCGATCTACTATGGTTCGGTCATCATCAGACGCATTCGGCTGGATTCACCTGAGTAACGCGGACTCTACCCCTTTTTGTTTTCAAGCAAATCATGAAACACGTTTTATGAGTTAAATTGATTTAGGTACATCTGTCATTCGGGTTTCTCTTTTCTCCGGATTTTCCTCTCTGCGCTCTCTCAGAAGAGAAAAACCATGTTCAAGCTTGAATCTGTAAACAAAGTTTGTTAAAAAAAAATAGACGCGGACACCGTCTTCAGCCAGAGGCTGTAAAGACTAAATGAAACTATACACTAGACAAGGGACACACGCAGCATGAACCAGTGGATACGGAGAAGAAACTATTCTCACGAAAAGTTTCATCGCCCGGAGCGAGAATCGAACCCTCACCCCATAGAATGGTGCGATTAGAAGCTTGGTGACCCTAACCGCACGCCTAGAGGCTTCACGATGATAATTAAGATATTTCCTGCAGTTCTTTATCGCTTATTTACGATTTGCTTAGTTGATAAGCTACTGCGACCATCGTTAGAACGAATTGGAACAAGAACGAGAACCAAGTTATTGAAGATTTTAGTGAATTATATTTCCTTCATTAATGATTGTAATGGACGGATAGATATCGATGAACTAAATTTCACTATTGATGTCGACGTTTAAGTAATTATGTGAATAATTTTTATAAGCAATATCGACAAATAAACGTAACTTTTTATAAAAAAAAATTTGCACAGCTTCAGTACCGACTTGTTTTGTTAGAATGTGTAGACATGGGCTGCAATGCGGTGCTCCGTGAAAGGTTGCCGTCGAATTGATCACGTTAGTATATTATTGCTTCTCGGCAGATGTGTCTCTAATCAATATGAGAGATAGAAAATGATTTAATCGTATGTGAGATACAGTTTGTTTACAAAATAACCCAGGTTAATCCACCTAGTGGTGCTAGTGCCTTTCTCGTTGAATATGTACTCAACATTTTTTCCGGCCATAAGCCGAAGTGTTCCTGAATCCTGAGAATACTCTAGAACGGAATAAATCTCATTTTCTTCTTTTGTCACAGTGCTCGTTGACTTGTCAATGAGGGGTGGAGTTGATAAATAATAAATGTATTTGATGAAAAATTCTTAAAAAAATTAAGCAAAACCGCTTAAGGCGAAACTAGAAGCATTTCCTAATTTTTTTTGGTTTTTGATTTTTTTATAAAATAACGAAGCAATATTTTCAAAATCGGTTTTCGTGCACATGTTTAGTATGGATCAGGGCATCTTCTGATTTTGTTACGCGGCATAAAATGTTTTTCGTTTTTGCAGAAACCATTTTTTGTGAAATTTTGTTCAAACATGGTTTCTGCAAAAACGAAAACCATTTTTTACCGCGTAAAAAAATCAGAAGATACCCTGATCCACACTCTACATGTACACGAAAACCGATATTGAAAATATTGCTTCGTTATTTAATAGTACATCAAAAACCAAAAAATGAGGAAAGGCTTCCAGTTTCGCCTTAACTCATCGGTTTTGATAAAAAAAAACTTCTGGAAGACTCTAATTTCACTTTAAAATTGATAAATCTATTGGTTTATTTATTTGTGCACTTCTTCAAGATGTTGAATTCCGACTAAAATTTCCAAGGGGGGACCCCTCTGGACTTAAGAGAAAATCAAAATTTGTGTCAGCCTTATTCAGAAAAGCAAGAATTTTACCAAAGCCATAATTGAATTTGGAAACTTATTGATGGCTCATATTCCGACACTATGTTAAACGTATAGGCCGAGCTGAAAAATACCAAATCTCTCAGTTGACTGCTTGACCACCTTCACTAGCACTGGATGTCGATCATTATCAAGACATTTCGGCAATTTTTTTTTCTGCGCTCTTTAGCCTATATTTTATTATCATTTGTTATAAGATTCATGTAAAATTTGACAAAAAAAATGCAAGCAATCGAAATTTCCCCTATTAAAGCCCATTCAAATTTCTACCGTGTTACAGAGCGCGAGGACTCAACCAGTTGCATCAAAATTGTTCGCAGTAATTTTAGACGCAGAAGGGGATTGGTGTTATAAAATTTAATTTTTTCCATACAACGTTGATCCATCCTACTGGAACATGGTGTAATTTGACAAGATCGCTTAAATTTTTATCAAGATTTTGTTCTTTTACACATATTAATCGCTTGCATCGATTTTGTTCACCTACGTAATTTCAGCAATGGATCCAACCCTGATTCTGCAACACTGCCGGTAATCTTAAGTGTGGTCAGAGACTATTTTCTTGCTGCCCGTGTAACTGGTTAACGAACATTTTTGATGATTTGATGTTTCGCATGCATGGGTTTGGTTTTGTTTTTTAATTGGTCACTTCCGACGGGACACCTGGAACCGGTTCCGGAACACAACCGGTTTAGATACGGTATGAAACTGTTTTCTTGCTTACCGTTCATCTGGTTATCGAAAAACCCCGCTCTTCCATGTGTCACATGCATGGGCTTGGTTCACTTTTTTAATTGACCACTTCCAGCGGGACAGCTGGAACCGGTTCCGGAACACAACCGGTTCAGATATAGTCTGAAACTATTTTCCTGCTTACCGTTCATCTGGTTATCGAAAAAGCCGCTCTTTGATGTGTCGCATGCCTGGGTTTGGTTCACTTTTCTAATTGGCCATTTCCGGCAGGACATCCGGAATCGGTTCCGGAATACTACTGGTTCAAACATGGTCTGAAACTATTTTCCTGCTAACCGTTCATCTGGTTATCGAAAAAGCCGCTGTTTGATGCGTCGCATGCCTGGGTTTGGATCACTTTTTTAATTGGCCACTTCCGGCAGGACATCCGGAACCGGTTCCGGAATACTACCGGTTCAAACATGGTCTGAAACAATTTTCCTGCTTACCGTTCATTTGGTTATCGAAAAAGCCGCTGTTTGATGTGTCACATGCCTGGGTTTGGTTCACTTTTTTAATTGCCCAATTCCGGCAGGACATCCGGAACTGGTTCCGGAACACTACCGGTTCAAACGAGGTTTGAAACTTTTTTCCTGCTTACCGTTCATCTGGTTATCGAAAAAGCCGCTCTTTGATGTGTCGCATGCCTGGGTTTGGTTCACTTTTTTAATTGGCCACTTCCGACAGGACATCCGGAACCGGTTCCGGAATACTACTGGTTCAAACATGGTCTGAAACTATTTTCCTGCTTACCATTCAACTGGTTATCGAAAAATCCGCTATTTGACGTGTCGCATGCATGGGTTATGTTCACTTTCTTATTTGGCCACTTCCGGCGGGACACCCGGAACCGGTTCCGGAATACTACCGGTTCAGATATAGTCAGAGACTATTTTCCATCATCCCGTTCATCAGATAATCGAAAATGCCGTGGTTTGATGGGTCGCATGCATGGGTTTGTTGCATTTTCATATCTGGCCCCTTCCTGGGGTACCGGTCCGGAACACCTAAATGGCCATAACTCCGGAACGGCTGGACCGATCTGAACCATTTTCAATAGGAAACAATGGGACAATGTACCCCGTCGAATGAACCATCGGTAGTTGAAATCGGTTCATATTTACTATCAAAAATGAGGTGACCTTTTTGTACACATACACACATACACACGCACACACATACATACACACACACATACATACACACAGACATCATCTCAACTCGTCGAGCTGAGTCGATTGGTATATAACACTTGACCCCTCCGGGGGCTCTATCAAATGTTCGTTTTTGGAGTGAACATATAGCCTTTCGGTACACCTTGGTGTACGAGAAAGGCAAAAATGTACAATCTTGAGATCACGGAGAATCTCACGGGGATCTTGCAGGGGATCCCTACGAGGACCAAGCAGTGCATCCTATGAGAATTCTGTTTGAACTCAACGAGCATTCTGCAGAAAATCTAATGAAAATTTAGAAATCCAACAATAATTCCACATGGAATCCCACAAAACAGTAAAATGAAGATTTCGTGAATCCCATAAGGATTCTGCAGCAAATTGAATTGATTGAGCTAAGCTTAATAGTTTGAGATCGTCCATAAATGATGTAACATTTTATCAGGAAGGAGGGGGGGGGGTCCTGAGATCGCTACGAATCATGTGTTAGCTAAAGCGAAATAGGCTGCAAGGGAAGAGGGGATATAGAAAATAGGTCAAAAAGTGCTACGTCAATTTGGGATCTCTCCTCTTATCTTCTAATTTGAAAATAAAACCTGTTGAAAACCTTACACGGATTCTGCAGTGAACTAGAAGTGGATTTATTGAACATTTTGGAGATAATTCAACCAACAATACTGCAAATAAATCCGATCTGGATTCTGTAGTTTATTTCACATCGTATATGTTTTAAATCTGACGGTGATTCTGTTAATAATCAGAAAAGGATTCTGCAGAGAATCTCCTGATGTTTTTTGTTGATATGTGAAATATATCACAAGGATTCTGCTGAAAATCCCACTATGGAATACTGAATTCAATGGAAACTACAATAGAATTCCATGGAACTACACAATCTTATGGGGATTCTGCAAAGAAATTTACGAGGATTCAGTAAAGTAATTACTGCAAAATGCAACCCACAAATTTGATAGAAAATTTCACGAAGATCCTACAAATATTGCATGTTCATTCTGCAGAGAAACTAATAACGTATTTAGCAGAGATTTCTACACAATTAAAGTAATCCCACATAGACTTCCATGAGGATTCTCCAGAAAATCCTACGAGAATTAAACAGGGATTTTTTCTAGAATTCTGCAGAAAAAAAATACATGGATTCTGCAGTGAACTCCATGGGCTTTTCTCAGAGAACTCTACGAGGATTCTGCTTAAAATATTGGGACATGTATGTAGCATTACTGCAAGAATTTCACAACGATCACTCATGGAATCCTACAAGAATTGTACAGAAAGAACTACGAGGATTTTCCCCATAGTTCATTTTGCGCCCCCTCCTTACCAATGAGGAATTCCACGGAGCCATGTCAGTCGATCCTGAGCGACCATTTCAAAAATATCTGAAACTTTGCACAGTTTTTCAATTTCATCTAAATCGCCATTTTTCGATATTAAACCTTCATATTCACTCACGACTAACTTTTCAAAAGGGTGTTTGCGAAAATAGTTCAAAAATATTCTAAAAGCTGTACAGCAAAAACGGATTGTCCGATTGTTATGAATTTTTCAGCAAAGTTAGGTAACTAAAAGATGATTCCAAAAAAAAATATACACTGTAAAAAAATCTTTTTTTTACATTACAAAAATATGATCTTTGTCACAAAAACTCAAATATCTCAAACCCCTATCTTTTTACCAACCAATTTTTTAGGGGAAATGGCCCATTATATCAGCTATCTACCATAAAATTTTGGTGATGGTAAACTAATAAACAAAAAAGTTATGACATTTCAAACATTTCACAATTTTTACATTTAGTAACAAAAAACATTTTTTTTCTGTGTAAATTATTTCGAGAATTATAGTTTGATGCTGATTTTATTGTAAAGGCTACCGCCTGAATTAAACAAGTTGTTTTCATGATATTTTTGTTTGATTATTCATAATTACATAATTACTATACTATATATCTATTTGAAACTCAGACGCGATCCAGTGTTGTAATAAAAAATATTGAGAGTGTCATACTTTTTATTGTACGTGACTGGTGAAAAAATCTCCTGATAGTGTTGAAAACCTGTTGATTATAAGAAAAATGGAATTAAACTTATTTTCAAGACAAAAGCTGTATACTAAAAGTTTTACATACGCGTATACGTCTAGTTTATCTGCTAAAAAATTACCTCTTAGAGAACAGACTTTATGATCGGAAGAAAGCGAGTAACTCCAACAACAACAAATGCATGAGAGGTACATACCACAGACAAACAGACGAAACACCTAGAATACTACTGGTTCAAACATGGTCTGAAACTATTTTCCTGCTTACCGTTCATCTGGTTATCGAAAAAGCCGCTGTTTGATGCGTCGCATGCCTGGGTTTGGTTCACTTTTTTAATTGGCCAATTCCGGCAGGACATCCGGAACCGGTTCCGGAACACTACCGGTTCAAACTAGGTTTGAAATAATGTTTCTGCTTACCGTTCATCTGGTTATCGAAAAAGCCGCTCTTTGATGTGTCGCATGCTTGGGTTTGGATCACTTTTTTAATTGGCCACTTCCGACAGGACATCCGGAACCGGTTCCGGAATACTACCGGTTCAAACATGGTCTGAAACAATTTTCCTGCTTACCGTTCATTTGGTTATCGAAAAAGCCGCTGTTTGATGTGTCACAGGGCCCATATAGCCGAGGCGGTAAACGCACGGGTATTCAGCATGACCATGCTGAGGGTGACGGGTTCGATTCCCGGTCGGTCCAGGATCTTTTCGTAAAGGAAATTTCCTTGACTTCCTTGGGCATAGAGTATCTTCGTGCCTGCCACACGATATACACATGCAAAATGGTCATTGGCAGAGGAAGCTCTCAGTTAAAAACTGTGGAAGTGCTCATAGAACACTAAGCTGAGAAGCAGGCTTTGTCCCAATGAGGACGTTACGCCAAGAAGAGAGAGAGAGAGTGATGTGTCACATGCCTGAGTTTGGTTCACTTTTTTAATTGCCCAATTCCGGCAGGACACCCGGAACCGGTTCGGGAACACTACCGGTTCAAACGAGGTTTGAAACTATTTTCCTGCTTACCGTTCATCTGGTTATCGAAAAAGCCGCTCTTTGATGTGTCGCATGCCTGGGTTTGGTTCACTTTTTTAATTGGCCACTTTCGACAGGACATTTGGAACCGGTTCCGGAACACAATCGGATCAAACATGGTCTGAAACTATTTTCTTGCTTACCGTTCATCTGGTTATCGAAAAAGCCGCTCTTTGATGTGTCGCATGCCTGGGTTTGGGATACATTTTTAATTGGCCACTTCCGGCAGGACATCCGGAACCGGTTCCGGAATACTACCGGTTCAAACATGGTCTGAAACTATTTTCCTGCTTACCATTCAACTGGTTATCGAAAAATCCGCTATTTGACGTGTCGCATGCATGGGTTATGTTCACTTTCTTATTTGGCCACTTCCGGCGGGACACCCGGAACCGGTTCCGGAATACTACCGGTTCAGATATAGTCAGAGACTATTTTCCTTCATCCCGTTCATCAGATAATCGAAAATGCCGTGGTTTGATGGGTCGCATGCATGGGTTTGTTGCATTTTCATATCTGGCCCCTTCCTGGGGTACCGGTCCGGAACACCTAAATGGCCATAACTCCGGAACGGCTGGACCGATCTGAACCATTTTCAATAGGAAACAATGGGACAATGTACCCCGTCGAATGAACCATCGGTCGTTGAAATCGGTTCATATTTACTATCTAAAAATGAGGTGACCTTTTTGTACACATACACACATACACACGCACACACATACATACACACACACATACATACACACAGACATCATCTCAACTCGTCGAGCTGAGTCGATTGGTATATAACACTTGACCCCTCCGGGGGCTCTATCAAATGTTCGTTTTTGGAGTGAACATATAGCCTTTCGGTACACCTTGGTGTACGAGAAAGGCAAAAATAAAAGTTTCAGATATATTTTATAATTCCAATATATTACAACACTTCCTAATCGATCACACAGGTTGAGCATTACCTCAATCTGCAATGTTTGGCTCTCGATTTAGGCTCCCGCTGAGAGAATAAATTGAGTCAGTCCGCAAGACCGAGGGATGCACCCTATCAGTTTCGTATATTTCAGTTTCGTCAGTTTGATATATAAGCGGTTCAGATATGGTCTGAAACTATTTTCCTCTGGTTATCGAGAAAGTCGCTCTTTGATGTGTCGCATGCATGGGTTTGGTTCACTTTTTTAATTAGCTACTTCCGGTGGGACACCTGGAACCGGTTCAGACAAGGTCTGAATCTATTTTCCTGCTTACCGTTCAACAGGTTATCGATAAAGCTGCTATTTGGTGTGTCGTATGCATAGGTTTGGTTCACTTATCTAGTTGGCTACTTCCGGTAAGGCACATGGAACCGGTTCCGGAACACAACCGGTTCAGATATGGTCTGATACTATTTTCCTGCTTACCGTTCATCTGGTTATCTCAAAAGCCGCAATTTATTGTGTCGCATGCCTGGGTTTGGATCACTTTTTTCATTGGCTACTTCTGGCGAAACACCTGGAACCGGTTCAGGAACAGAACCGGTTCAGATACGGTGTGAAACTATTTTCCTGCTTACCGTTCATCTGGTTATCGAAAAAGCCAGTCTTTGATGTGTCGCATGCATGGGTTTGCTTAACTTTTTTAGTTGGCTACTTCCGATGGGACACCTGGAACCGGTTCAAGAACACAACCGGTTCAGATATGGTCTGAAACTATTTTCCTGCTTACCATTCAACTGGTTATCGAAAAAGCCGTTATTTGACGTGTCGCACGCATGGGTTATGTTCACTTCTATATTTGGCCACTTTTGGCGGAACACCCAGAACCGGTTCCGGAACACTACCGGTTCAGATATAGTCTGAGACTATTTTCCTACTTCCCGTTTATCAGATAATCGCAAATGCTTTGGTTTGATGGGTCGCATGCATGGGTTTGTTGCATTTGCATATCTGGCCCCTTCCTGGGGTACCGGTCCGGAACACCTAAATGGCCATAACTCCGGAACGCCTGGACCGATTCAAACCATTTTCAATAGGAAACAATGGGACCAGATTCCGCGTCGAATGAGCCGTTGATCGTTGAAATCGGTTGATATTAACTATCCAAAAGTGAGGTGACATTTTTGTACACATACACACATACACACGCACACACACACTCACATACATACATACACACACACATACACACACACAGACATCATCTCAACTCGTCGAGCTGAGTCGATTGGTATATAATACTTGGCCCTTCCGAGGGTTCAATCAAGATTTCATTTTTGGAGTGAATATATAGCCTTTCGGTACACCTTGGTGTACGAGAAAGGCAAAAAACATGATATTTTTCGACGTTTGTTCGTCTTCCGCAATTTATGGTCCGGTCCGTCTGGTAGTTTCACGATATTTCCTTAAAATTTAAAAATGAGTGGAGAAGAAAAACGCTATTTAGTATTTTTTGTGAGCTTACGATATTGCAGTTCACTAAAAATTAGCTGATGATCAGAGGAGCTGTCCAAACGCATGGGTTTATTGTTATAAATGATTTTAGGCACTAAACGTATGAACACCCGCTTGACACTTCTCGACATACACAGTCAGTTTTGATTACCGAACTCGGTAAAATTTTACTGGGTTTTTGAACAGCAGAGTCAACTCAGTAAAAATATTGATTACCGAACACTCAGTAAGGTACGAAGCTCTCGAGCTGTCAAAATAATACCGATTTAGTCAGTAAACATTCAGTTGGCAGAATGCTGATTTTTTCGGTATTTTTTTTTACAACAATGACTTACTGAGCTTTTCAGTTAATATTAATTATTCCGGATTGTCCCCTTCGGTGGATTCCGATGGAACCATCACATCAAGTCTCATAACATTTTATCGATGCCTTGATATTGCCATTGCCAGCATCATTATTTGTGGATAGCAAAGTCCTGCTGGATCAAAATGCCACAATCTGCTGCCGTTGTGCGCTCGCCAGCTGTTCATGGCAAACACTTTATACTGGAATCGATGCCGAAATGACGAGAAAAACTGAACCATTTCTCCGGAATTGACTTCAAGCAGCCCAGCCCATGTTTTTGGTTGAGAAGCGGTACTTTTAATATCAGCGATAGGCAAAATCAAGGAAAGCATTTCTGGGGAACCAAATTCCAATTTCAACTCATGGTCGTGCTTGGGACTCGCTTCAAGTTTCGCTGTGAACCAATTTCCTCCATGTTCCGTTCTGCAGGACACATTCCGTACAAATGGGTTTCTTATGAAACGTCCCAAGACTCGGCGGGTCTTCTGGTTTCCGATGATTCGGCTGGCAACTCCAAGTGACAGTAGTACACGCTCTCTATGCAATGTTTTGATTTTGTTGTAACCGAGATCTCAGTAATATCTTGTTTTTACTGAAAACTCAGTTCCTTGTTTTACTGTCTTTTTGGGCTTACCGAATTTACACGGTAACCTTTAAATATTGCTGTGTGTTCAGCACTTTTTATTACCGAAATATGCAAAAAGTGGAGATAAATACCGAGTTTCAGTTATTTTGTAACAGAAATGCTGAAGTTTCGGTAAAACCTCAGGTTTACGGTTTGAATTCAGTAAGAAAAATTACCGAACAGCGAAGCCGTGATTAAGTGTGTATTTTCGAAAGAAAGCGTGCTTTTATGAAGATACGGTAAACATGGCACCACTCTAACGTCAAATGGGGACTGGATAACAAGTTGAATTTTTAGTTAAGGTTATGTGCACTCGATAACTTGCTTGACCCAATCTCACCCCCATTCTTAATATTTAGACATAGGGTCGACAATATTGAATGTTTGAATTAAAAGTGCATTGACAGTCCGCTTTTTTCATTGCCTCAACCAGGAAATACCTACAACTAACCACTTGTAAGAAAATTTATGGTTAGGTACTTGTGTGAAACATTACGAAGAAGAATTTTTGTTCTGAGTGATTTACTAGTAGTTTCATCAAATAAGTTTAGCCACAAATTTAACAAAAAAAACGATTATTGCTAAGCATCCTACTCTGCATCATGATGTGTAAAAACATCTTCTCTTTAAAATAATATAAAGTTTTCAATATAAATTAGCGATAGTTGATGAGCTATTTCAAATTTTATGTTTCTCCATTTTGACCCAATCTCACCCCCCAGACCCCCATCGACGGTAGCATGTGCCCTTAAAGCTGCTTTACAATATAGACTGCTCCATTAAACCTAAATGGATTTACCAAACCCTTGACAAAACCTCAATAAATAATGTCTAAGAGCTTGGATTCTCGGTAAACCGTTTACCGAGATCAATTTTTGAATTCAAGTGTGTAGAAGAATTGCTGACGTCTTGGAACTGATAAAAATAGGGACTCTTTGAAAATCCTGGAATCACATTGCAAGAGACAAGCTCATGTTCAAGGGAGGGGTTGATCCCTTCATATTTTAAAGTTCCTTATGCTAGGCGGGTCCCGACCTCAGGCTGTAAAATTGGATTATTGAATGCATAAAGAAAAGAAACGCAGAAACAAGATGGTATATTCTCTCATTTATACCATAAACCACGATCTTCCATAAACAAGCAACATCGTATAATTCAGCCTTTCGATATGCAACACGTACCGTACACAGCGCGCTGAATTAACGAAGCTGTAGTTGCTCCACTGAATTAAGCATGGAATAGAAAATAAAAAGTGTCTGGCAGTAGTATAAACATATAAAAAATACTCAAATCAGACAATGTAACAAAGTTTGAAAATATTAATACAGAATGGTCGGTTTTAGTGGATCAGTGTACTGCCATCCTACGCATAATTGCCCCATGTTATATGGGAATTCCATATAACATGGGACAATTATGCGTAGGTGGTAGTGTAGAAGTTGATGTGCACAGTACATTAGGTATTGTCGGGCCGCCACCAAACCGGACTTCGCACAATCAAGTCGCGACGCGACCCAACTCGCGACGTTTTTTTATCATGTCAAAAGTAGTGCGCATCCTTCCCGTTGTTGTCAGCAACACAGCGCACTAGATGCGAAACAGTTGCGACACTTGTGGACCAAGAAAATGGCAATTTTTGATTGAATGTCGGTCTTGATTCCAACCGGATAGACAATACCTATGAGACTGTAAGTTGTGCGACTCGTTTTTCTTCAGATGTGCCTCATGTGCTTCGTTTCATGCGGTGGGCTGATTGAAGTGGAAATTTCTTGACAAATACTTTCTCAAAGAACGAGAATTTAAACCTCAACCCATGCATTAAAGGTCCCTAGTCGAATCTTTTACACCAACTAGGCCCTTTACTTGTGTACGCACAAAAGTTGTTGGGGGTCTTCCTTTACAAGAAGTTGTTTTTTGCCTTATGCTAGGTATGCAGTTTCAAGGGAATCGCTCAAGTTATTTTCGTTCAGTGCCTACGTTTTCCTTGACCGGAATGGTTAAGAAATTTACACAGCAAGCCTCATTTCCCTTGCCTGAAGTTTCCTCGCATCGAGATAGGGCCAGAAATTTCTTGTGATCTGCGTACTAGGTACCTTTTAGATTCTTCTACTTCTTCTTCATCATCTTCTTTTTATGACTCTACGTCCCCACTGGGACTTGGCCTGCTTTGCTTCAACTTAGTGTTCTTAGAGCACTTCCACAGTTATTAATTGAAGCGCTTTCTTTGCCTGCCATTGCATGAATTTGTATATTGTGAGGCAAGTACAATGGTAAACTATGCCCAGTGAATCGAGAAAAGTTCCCCGACTGGAACGAGAATCGAACTTGCCATCTCCGGATTGGCGATCTATAGCCTTAACAACTAGGCTAACTGGGGCCCCCGGTACCTTTCAGATAACAACAGCAAAAACCGCGGCAGGGAGCCTGTTGTTTCAAGGTCTCCTAAATTTAAAATCGAACCGCTCATAAGTCAAACGAGTGAACACGTCACAGTTGTTAGGGTAAAACTTCTTGGAGTTCTTGACGTTTCGTGGTCTGGCTGTGTGTTTACGTACTCTCAACTATATTGGTCCTTAGAGCCAATAATTGAATGACAAGTTTTTCAGTTATCAGGGAATTACGATATAATTTATAAAAGTGTGCATGTTTGGGATTGTGTTATTTTTCAGAAACTCCGCGTGAGATTCCTCCAGCGATCCCCGATATTAATAATTCCTCCTGGAATTCTCGCTGGGACTCCTACTTTCTACAGAAACTCCTCATATAATTATTTCAGAAAAAAAAACTTCATCAGGATTTTTTCCTTGAATTCCCCCGCATGTTCCTCTGGAAACTCCCAAAGGGATTATTTCAGGAATTTCTCCGGGATAACTGGCGAGGTTTTAGGCGAGATTCCTCCAGGAATTTCTTCAAGGTTTTCTTCAGGAATTCATCTAGAAATTTCTTCAAGGGATCATCTCAAATGGAACCAGTGGCTAAAAAATCGTATCATCACTGTAGAGTACGGAACATACAGGCCGTTTCTACAATACACAATTTTCTAATTACCTCAGCTCCGCAGAAAGATGTACGGAATTCAGGACAATGCCTACGGGATGCAGGACAATCATTCAGGATATCTTATTTCTTGGTAAATTAATTTTCCTGAACATTACATCTATCACATTACATAAATAAATAAATAAATAAATAAATAAAGTCGATAAATCAAGCTTATTTAAACAGAAAAAGTATATCTGTTTTCGGGGTGATCTTGGACTGTATTGTGTGAAAGATCCTTACATCGTTTTTCATTTGAGTTCGATTACGAGTACGAGAAGCGAGCAAATAAAAATTCCAGATATTCTGTAGCTGAAACTTGGCAATCGATGTGCAATGTGCATATTTAGACTTTACATCTTTACATCTTTCACAGTTTTGCTAAACGAATGCATAATTAGGTATGTGAAGTGTCGTTGATAAATAAACAAACTGAACACAGAATGTTCTAGTCATTTGACAATGATGAAATCCGAAAAATGTGAAAATGGGATCGAAAAAAATGGAGAAAGAATATCATAAGTATCATCCAGCAAACGAACGATAACTGAAATCTGTAGTCCAAATATACTTCCTTTATATTCATTTCTACACGAACATTTCCCTTATCTGCAGCCAACGTGAATGACAATGAACTCGAAACCAATAACTTGGTAAAGCATCACCAGCATAAACGCCATCATCAGTTGCACATCGGCACCATTTCTTAACCCTCAACTGTCAACTGGCCCCACTGCAGCTCTGATTGCAGCAACACCCAATTGCGACCACGAACCACAATTGTCATCTGCCACTACTCTACCACCGACGATTAGTATGGTCCCCATAATCTAATACACGATCTCTCAGTCAACAGATCCCATGCAAAGTCCCTTCATTTCCATCAATGGAGCCAAGCATTTCAAAACCCTCAAACACAACCAGTGACATCGACGACGCTTATCAAGCGACGAACCTGACAATGCCGCGCTAGTGGTACATGGGTGGGTGTCGTCACATTCGATGTCAACTGACAGTCCAATCAAACAGAGCCGTGGATAGAACTAAATTAAAAATAATCGTAAATTAAATTAAATCAGTATCGTTTAAGCGCGCTTGAGCACTAAATCGAATGCAAAAAAAACGATTCCGTGTGATTCCTCGTGGCAGCGCGCGCACATCTTCTTCCATCAACTGTCATGCTGGTCGCCTGGCCTAACACGCGACACTAGGCCGGATGGAAATGAGCGAGGACGTTCCTTTACTTTGCGTCAATCGCTCGATCAAAAGAGAAAGGATCTTAGAATACAAATCTGAGATAATATAGCACATGGTTTACAAATTAATTCTTTGAGTTTTTCACAAGAAATTGTAGTGACCAAGGAGGTGCGCAAAATAGGAATAAAATTTAGTAAACTTGAATGTAATAGCCATCAGAAACAAATTTATTATGTTTTTTTTTCACATCAGCAGTCGTAGGTTTACATAAAATCTGTAAATTAAACAGCTCTATATCTGTCTTGAGATATACAAATTTGGTGCTACGTGGTTCCTACACAGTATATGTACACAAACACATATCATGCCGATTCAACCCTTTCAGAACTGGTCAGCTTTGAACCTTCATACGAAGTTTCAAGCGTGTATTCCTGTTTGAGTAGAAAAGTTCTTTAAAATGAATCCCTGCAAATTTCGTTATCATTTTTTTTTAAATAAATAACAAACTTTCGAATAATGATAATGGTCATGGGAGGCATATGAGAGCTTGAGAGGACTTTCAAGTGGGCATCAATGGTTTTATGGTTAGGATTTTTGAATCGCTTAAAAACTTCGATAAAATCAAAATTGTTACTTGAGTTCGTCTCCACCCTTTTTTAGTGTGTGACTCCACCTCCATCTACGTTCTGTGATTTTTGTTGATATCGGCTTCTGCTAGCATCGTCGACGGAGCTAAGTATTGGAGATCCAGTTGTGAGGCCACCAGGCTCGAATTATAAACCGCAGACATCGGTTGATGAAAACCTGTAGCTTCTATGTGGTCTCAGCTGACTCGCACCATGTTTCGCTGGCGTACAACAGCACAGACACAAACCCAACACAGATATAAGAAATACAGTGACACCATACTATTAGATAGAAAGACGATCAAGAGAATTAGGTAGACATTGATGAGTGAGAAGTGTTATAGTGAAATAGTGGGAAAAAAACATAGTAGAGTGGAGGCGTATCAACGTGAAGTACTAGAATACCACACCGTAAATTAAACTTCAGACACAAACAACAAGATTGATAGCTTAAATGAGTAAATTTTCATAGGACTTTTCCCGACATGCACAGACATCAGTACAGGCTAAAAGTTTATGGACAGTGACGAATATTTTTTTGTAAGTGAAAGTTTTTGTATTTTTCTTCTATGTTATCAACACTTTTATGTTCAATGTTTTATGTTCAATGTACCCTCCTCATTTTTTTTTTCAAATACATATTCAGATCCCCTGATGAAGATCCAAACCGGGATCGAAACGTTGGAGCAAAAATAATTGTTTCGTGAGCCAACACATGAGACTGCAAGCCAGAAAGAAATGACCGCTGTACAACAGCACTGATTTCACATTGGAACTGAAAATTTGAATTTCGGTTCGCTGACTGTTCTGATTGGATATCCATATATTTAATAAACTCGCAAAAGCAGCCCTCGCCTTCTTGATCCATGCACCTATGTCGATATTGATGCTGTCATCGGGCGCCATTTGGCTATACCAAGATATTGGAAGCTTTCAACATTCTCCACTGCTTACCCAGCTACTTAAAATTGGGTTCTTTAGGGGTATCCGGATTATTTCATAATCGGATTCTCCGCCCAAAAATTAGTCAAAATCCAAAATTTCATAATTTTTGGAGTCCGGGAACTATTTTTAAAATGCATTTAAAGTTTGTATGGGGAAAATTTTTTGTTCAGGTCGAACTGTCACTTTAACGATTGAACTGTCATTCTATCCACGAAAATTAAAATTGTTTTGTTGATTTAACCATCAAAACAAAGGTGTTGAAATCCAATAAAATCACGTTATACTCAGAAAAATGAGCTCTTTCGATTAGGCTATAGAAAAAAGCAATATTTTATTCACTAAACAACCCAATTGGAGGGGTTGTCCGTGTTGGCATCCAACGATTCCCAGGGTCTCAGGAGCCATTAAAGGGCGTTACAATGAGTTTCAGGGGCATTTTAAGACGCTTCAAATACATTTCAGAGAGTATCAAGGGATTTCAGGAACGTTTTGAAGGCGTTCAGAGAGGTTTAAGGAAATTTTATAGCATTTCAGGGCGATTCAAGAAATGTTTGGGGCGTATCAGGGGGTTCCTGAAGCATTTCAAAGGCGTTTCAAGGAGTTTCAGGAGCATTTTAAAATACATTGCATGGATATACAGCACGTTTCAATGGGATTATGGAGGTTTCAGGGACGTTTGAGGTATTTCAGGAGCGCTTCAAGTCCCTGAGACCTTCGGAAGCGCTCCAGAGACCCCTTGGAATCCTCCTGAAGTCCCTGGGATCCGCTGAAACCCTTTAAGACACACTTGACCCCTAAATATTGCAGGACTGTCCAAAAAATTTCAAAAATCGAGATCTCAGTGGTTTTTGAAGCTTTTAAGCTGAAATTTTGCATACATCAAGGGGAATAGTTGTACTATAAGATGTATTGATTGGCATCCCCCTGTACCCGCCCCCTTGTGTCGAAATAGGTGACTTTTATTTCGTATTTTTCGGAAATGACCCGTGAAGTTGTTTACATTCATGATTTTTATCTTTGAAAAATAGGTAACGGTGATCCTTGATGTCCGAATTACTTCATTGATCACGTCCAATGAACCTAGATCACCTCAAGGCCTCCAAGACGTTATGGAATTAAGGTCATATGCTCTGTAGGCACCTGGATGTAATCAATGCAATAAATTCATGGAGCAATTATGCAGAATACTCTTCGAGCCGCAAGACATAAGCGGGCAGCTGTCTCCGGTTTGTTTGGGTGTTCCAGGATGTCCAAACTATCCTGGAGTCAAGACTTACACGGTCAACAGGATCTACCGCAGCAATTCAATATAACTTTGTGGCTTTTGACCGTTGTATACTGAGTTGCTTTGTAATTGAATGAGTAGTACTTTATACTGTTTCGGGACATTTCACGGTTTCCAAAATGTCCTGGAGCTCAGGACTTTCAAGGTCTACAAAATCTATCGCTTACCTTACTTACCGGTCAGGCTAAGGCCGGGGTGGCCTCTGCTGTACATAGTAGCCGCCTCCATTCCACTCGGTCCATGGCTGTTTGCCTCCAGTTCCGCACTCTGCGTAGGGTCCGCAGATCGTCCTCCACTTGGTCGACCCACCTAGCTCGCTGCGCTCCACGTCTTCTTGTACCGGTCGGATGACTCTCGAGAACCATTTTAGTCGGGTTGCTATCCGACATCCTGATGACGTGACCCGCCCACCGAAGCCTCCCGATTTTCGCGGTATGGACGATGGTTGGTTCTCCCAGCAGCTGATGCAGCTCGTGGTTCATTCGCCTTCTCCAAGTCCCGTCTTCCATCTGCACTCCGCCGTAGATGGTACGCAACACCTTCCGTTCGAAAACTCCAAGGGCGCGTTGGTCCTCTGCACGTAGGGTCCATATTTCGTGCCCATAGAGGACGACCGGTCTAATCAACGTTTTGTAGATGGTTAGCTTCGTGTTAGGGGCTGTCCATAAACCACGTGGTCATGGGGGGGGGAGGGGGTTTGGCCAATGACCATTTTGTATGGACGAATAAAAAAGTTTGTATGGACTAATGACCACGCGGGGGGGGGGGAGGTTGAGAAGTCCCAAAAAATGACCACGTGGTTTATGGATAGCCCCTTACGGCGAACTTTATTCGATCGTAGAGTTCTGCGGAGTCCAAAGTAGGCACGATTTCCTGCCACAATGCGCCTCTGAATTTCTCTGCTGGTGTCGTTGTCGTCGGTTACCAGTGAGCCCAAGTACACGAATTCTTCAACCGCCTCGATTTCATCACCGTCGATATGAATTCGGGGTTACGGGCGCGGTGATTCCTCCCTGGAGCCCTTTGCCATCATGTACTTTGTCTTCGACACATTAATGACTAATCCGATTCGCCTGGCTTCACTCTTTAGTCGGATGTACGTTTCCGCCATCGTCTCAAATTTACGAGCAATAATATCAATATCATCGGCGAAACCAAGCAGCTGAACGGACTTCGTGAAAATCGTCCCACTCGTGTTTG
This sequence comes from Aedes albopictus, assembly GCF_035046485.1. Taxonomy (NCBI): domain Eukaryota; kingdom Metazoa; phylum Arthropoda; class Insecta; order Diptera; family Culicidae; genus Aedes; species Aedes albopictus. The sequence goes on from NC_085138.1 coordinate 357,481,416, forward strand.
TCCCCGCTCTTCTTATTACACCCTCAAAAGCAATGTTGAACAGCAAGCACGAAAGACCATCACCTTGCCGTAACCCTCTGCGAGATTCGAAGGGACTCGAGAGTGTCCCTGATACTCGAACTACGCACATCACTCGATCCATCGTCGCCTTGATCAACCGTATCAGTTTATCCGGGAATCCGTATTCGTGCATAAACAAAATCTATCGCACTCGCCATTCAAAATACGTTAGCGGTTAAGGGTCATCATTATCCAAAGTACTACGATATATAACGATAAAATCTTTTTGAGGTTGTACAACATTGTAAAGTATGCAAAATGTCCTGGAGCTCAGAACTTTCAAGGTCTACAGAATCTACCGCACTTACCGCAAGCTACTATAGCAATTATCGGTCATTGTTACCCATGGTGCTCCAAAATGTTACGAGGCAATCTTTCTGAGGATATACGACGTTGTAAGGTTTGCAAAATGTCCTGGAGTTCAGAACTTTCAAGTTCTACAAAATCTAGCACAATTGACATTAATTCTGCAACAGGACATTTTGCATACCTTATAATGTCGTACAACCTCAAGACAGATTTTCTCACAACATTTCGGAGTGAAATGGATAACAATGACCGATAACCGTTAATAATAATAACGCTAATAACCGGAAAGCGGGAGATTGGCATTTATGAGCCGAAGGAGGGATAAAGTTATGAAAGACGGACCTGGTTAGGGTGGTGCTTCGAATCCAGTTTGACTTTCTATTCCGTAGAATCGTAAATTGTTCTATGGCTTAGTTTGTTAAAGCGCCGGACTAGCGATACGGAGTCGTGGGTTCGAATCCCACCAAAACAAGTGTTTTTTTTTACAAATATATCTCTCAATTTGCCAATTGAACGTATTTTGCCCTAAAAATAATTCAAGTTTTTACACCCTTAAACGCTCCAGTAATCCCCTGCAACCCCTCTGACACCGCCGAGTACCGCTTGAAACCCCCTGAATCGCTCGTACCACCCTGAAACCTCTGAGATTACCTGAAACGTCCCCCAGATCCAACGCAACGTCGCTGAGACCACCTTAACCGCCCAAAAAAAAAAACCCTGGAAGCTTCTTAAAACTCCTTGCATCCCCCTGCGATCCCCTCAAGCACCCCTGAGGACCCCTGAGAATCCCTGACGGGCCTGAAGTCATCTAAGTTGAACTCTCAAAATACCCCTAAACGTCCCTGAGGCCCTCTAGAGCACCCTGGAATCACCTGGAACTCCTTCAGATGACCCTGAGACCCCCTCAATCGCCCCTGAGATCTCTTGGTACCCTCTGAAAATTTCTGGGACCAACTTGAAACGCCCGTGAGATCTCCTTATACCCCCTGAAACCCTTTGGGATCCTCTGGATTCCCTCTGCAATCTACTTTTGCTCATCCGTATAACCGCCCCCTGCCCGACGTTGCTTTGGTTACTGACATTTTTCATGCACAATATTGTATCTGAATGGTTTTTACGTTGGGCGTGACCGATGTTGAGAGCTTCAGTTGCCAATCGAGTATTATGGCGGCAAATTGTTATTCAGTGCTAGCATGGATTTGATGTTGAACTAAATAAATGAATGAATGAATACCTTGGCTAAATGAATGTCTATCACTGTAGCACATAATAATCTTACTTCTCACGATGCCTCCTTGAGATACATCAGAGATTCATCCAGAAGAAGATCCTTCAGAGATTAGTCTGAGAGTTCCTTCATGGATTCCTACAGGAGTTTCTTAGGGAACTAGTCCAGGAGTTTCCTCAGAGATTCCCCCAAGAAATCCTTCAGAAATTCCTGGAATTTGTACAAGAATCCCTCCTGAAATTCCTTCGGGGATTCCTCTTGGAATAACTTCGGGATGTCTCGAGATTTTTTTTCAGAGATTCTTTCAGGAGTTCTTTTAAGGATTGCTCTACAAGTTCCTTCGGTGATCTCTCAGGGATCTTCCTAATAGCTCAAGGAGGATTCAGGGATGCATCCAGGTGTTTATTAGGAATTACTTCAGAAGTTGCCTAAGCTGTTTCAACGGGAGTTAGTTCATGTATCCTTCCGGAAGTCCCTTTAAAGATTCTTTTAGGAAGATTCATAAACGCCACCCGGAGATCCTCTAGGAATTCCATCAGAGATTCTTCCAGGGGTTTCAGGAATTCTTTCAAATGTTTCTTCAGAGATCCCTCCTGAATTTCTTCAGGGATTCCTACAGAAGTTCCTTAAGAGAATCTTAAACGAAGATCCAAGGATACCTCCAGGGGAATTCAGGGATTACCCAGAAGTTTATTCAGAGATTCCTATATCCTCCTCTCCTCTCTCTCCTCTTCTTGGCGTAACGTCCTCACTGCGACAAAGCCTGCTTCTCAGCTTAGTGTTCTATGAGCACTTCCACAGTTATTAACTGAGAGCTTCCTCTGCCAATGACCATTTTGCATGTGTATATCGTGTGGCAGGCACGAAGATACTCTATGCCCAAGGAAGTCAAGGAAATTTCCTTTACGAAAAGATCCTGGACCGACCGGGAATCGAACCCGTCACCCTCAGCATGGTCATGCTGAATACCCGTGCGTTTACCGCTTCAGCTATATGGGCCCTTAGATTCCTATATAAGAGTTCCTTCCAAGATTCCTTCAGGATTCCTTAGGAAATTGCACGAGAAGTTCCTTTAGGAATTCTTCCAAGGATCGCTCCTGGGGTTCCTTTAGATCAGTGGTTTTCAACCTTTTCCAGTCCGTGCACCTCTTTTGGGTTTATCCGAACCTCATTCCCCGCTTCAAAACAATTAACTGTAGCATAACAGTTGAAGAAAAAACTATTTAAAAACAATATTATTTATAGTCATCGACAAGCAAAAAATGTTCTCTGATTTAAAATCAATACAAAACTTGCACATGTACATTTTCAGCTAGTAATTTGGTCCTCAGAGTTGTCAACAAAACACATTTCTGTTATCTTCGATGTCCACTCTTCACCGATGCTTCGATATTATCTGCAGCACCGTTGAAAACCCTAATTCCTACTGTTCGATAGCTGGACTGGTTCACTGGGGTTTGGCCTCCCGAAAAGTGCCAAACGCAGTGCTATCCGGGGTGATTGCGAGGGTGGATTCGATGGCGGGCCACTTGGTGAAATCGTCACCGTTTCTCGCGGTCTTTCGGTGTAGCACAATAGAAACTCGCGGTTTAGAGAAACAACTGCACTACACTAAACGCTTTATTAAACTACTAAACTTAACTTATTACAAAAAAAAAACGATAAAGAACAAACGTACTCGACGCGACTGCCCGTGTAACAGGTTTCTATAGATTAATCAAATGGGCACTGCAGTGTGCAGCAAAAGGCCAAAACTATTGTTTTAATAATTAATAGATCGCGGGCACATTCCCGCGCAGATAGATAGCCAACAAAAAAAATTGCGTTTTGGTAGCAAGCTATTGGTAGCCGATGGCCGAGGGGTTGCTAAATTGCTTACCTCGAACTCCGACACCTACAGATGTGAGCCACGAATGGCAATAAAACTCACAAGCATCATTTTCGAAATGTTAGGGTGTGTGTCGCTTATGAGAACCTAGAACTCACATTGGGACTGGTTCCAAGAAGTCTTAGTTCATCCTTGAAATGATCTGGAACATTCTCAACTGCAAAAGCATTTGGTGATTGGAATATATGATGACACAAAGTTGTGTGAAGTGCTTGACAAAGAATACACTAACAAATTTCAGTGTTGATAATTGTTTCTTTAGTGTTTAGCTAAAAACAAGATAAAATTCTTGGATGGACGATTCCCCCCCTAGAATGACGAAATTCCCCCCAAGGGGGGAATTCCCAGCTGGTTGAAAACCACTGCTTTAGATTGTAGGTTGAGATTTAGATTTTTCCAGGAAGACTCACGGATGCCTTTAGGAGTTACATCAGAGATTTCTCCAGAAGATCAATCAAGAATTCCTACAGAAGTTGCTTTAGGGAATCTTGTAGGAGTTTCTTCAATAATTCCCTTATGATTTTAACAAGGCATATCTCCAGGATATTCTTGAGGGATCTTTCATGGAGTTTCCACAAGAATTCCTCATGGATTTACTTCTGGAATTATTGAAGGAAATGTTAAGAGAATACCTCCTGTAAACCTTTCCCCTACCCGAAAAGATCCGCTGAAAATCCTTCGAGGATTCCGCCTAAAAATCCTTTGGATATTCCTACCGGAATTCGTTCAAGGATTCCCCTGGAATCCCTACAAAGATTTCTCCTGCATTTTTTTTCGGGGATTCCTCCTAAACTTCCTTCAGTGGTTCCCCTGGACTTCCTTTGAGGATTCCACCTGGCTGTTTTCCTGGAATTCCTCCGGAGATTCTTCCTAGATTTTCTTTCGGGGTTTTCTCCTAGACTTCCTTCGTAGATTCCTCCTGAAATTTTCACGGGGATTCCTTCTAATATTTCGTCAAATTTCTTTGGTGATTCCTCTTAGAACTCCTTCGGAGATTCCACCTGGATTCCTGATGGAATTCCTTCAGGGGTTTCTCCTGCATTTCATTTAGGGATTCCTCTTGGACTTCTTTCGGGGATTCCTGCTAAAATTCATTCTGTAATGTCTCCTGGATATCCTTCATGGATTCCTCCTGAAATTTCTCCGGGGTTTCCTCCTGGAATTTCTTTGATGGTTTCTCTTAGAATTCCTTCGGAGATTCCTTCTGGATTGGTTCAGGGATTCTACATGAAATTCCTTCAGGAGTTGTTCTGGAATTCCTTTGGGGTTTTCTTCTTTGCTTCATTGATTCCTTCGGGGATTCCTCCTGAAATTCCTTCGGATATTTTCCCTGCACTTCCTATGGGGATTCCTCCTGAAAATCCTTCGAGTATTCCGCTTGGAAATGCTTCGAAAATTCCTTCCAGATGTCCTGCAGAGGCTACTCCTGGGATTTCTTGCAGGGATTTCTCCTGGAATTCCTTCAGGGATTCCTCCTGGAATTCATTCGAAGATTCCTCCTTAAAACCCTTCGGGGATTCCTCCTAGAGCTCCTTCGAGGATTTCTCCTGGAACTCTTTCGGGAATTCCTCCGGAATTTTCTTCGAGGATTCCTCCTGCAATTTTTTCGGGGATTCGTCCTAATATTCCATCGGGGATTCCTCCTGAAATTTCTACGAGAATTTTTCTTTAAATTTCTTCGGAGATTCTTCCTGGAATTCTATCGGGTTTTCTTGTTTTGGAATTCCTGTGGGAACTCCTCCTAGAATTACATCAGGGGTTTCTCATGGAATTCCTATGAGGGTTCCTACGAGGATACCACCTGGATATTTTTCGATGATTCCTCCTAGAAATACTTTGAGGATTTCTTCTCGATTTCCTTTTAAAAAATCTGGAATTTCTTTGGGGATTCCTCCTGGACTTCCTTCATCAAATCCTTCTGGGATTTTTCAGGGATTCCTCTTGATATTCCTTCGGGGATTCCTCCCGAAATTCCTCCGGGGTTTCCTTCTGGAATTCCTTTGGTGATTCCTCTTAGATTTCCTTCGGAGATTCTTCCTGAAATTCATTCAAAAATTTCTCATCGATTTTTTCCAGGATTCCTCCTGGAATTCCTTCGGGATTTCTTTCTTGAATTTCTTCGGTGATCTCTCCTAGAATTCCTTCGGAAATTTTTCCTGGTATTCGACGATTCTTCCTTCTTGAATTTTTTTGGAGATTCCTCCTGGACTTCCTATGTGAATTCTTCTTAAAATTCCTCCGGAGTTGCACTTTGAAGAATCCGCTTGTAATTCCTCAGAAGATTCCGCCCGAAGTTCCTTCGGAGGTGCCCTCTCGGAGTCCTGCAAGGATTTCTCCTGCAATTTCTTCGGGGATTCTTTCTAGACTTCCTTCGAGGGTTCCTCCTAAAATTCATTTGGGGATTCCTCCTGATATTCTGTCAGGCATTACTCCTGGGATTCCTTCGGGATTCCCTCATTGAATTTCTTTGGTGATTTCTCTTCGAATTTCTTCGGAGATTCCTCCCGGGATTCCTTTGGGAGTCCTCCAATAATTCTCCTGGAATTCCTTCGGTGATTCTTCCTAGGATTCCTTCGAGAAGTTCTCCTGGAATTCCATCAGAGGTATCTCTTGGAATTTCTTCGGAGATCCCTCCTAGAGTAATTTCGAGGATTCCTCTTAGAATTCCTTCAGGGGTTTCTCCCCTCAATTCTTCCTTCGAGGATTATTCCTAAAATTCCTTGAGAATTCCCTCTTGGTATTCCTTTGGTGATTCCTCTTTAAATTTCTTCGGAGATTCCTCCTAGAATTCTTGCAGGGATCCTTCACGGATTTCCTCTGGGAATTCCTCTTAGAATTCCTCCGAGGATTCTTCCTAAAATTCCTTAGGAGTTTCTTGCTGGAATACCTTATGGGCTCCCTCCTGGAATTCCTTTGAGGATTCCACATGGAATTCATTCGGAAATTCCTCTTGGTATTCTCTCAGCAATTTCTCTGCTGGAATTCCTTCTCACTATTTTTCGTTTATTCCTCCTAGAATCCGTTGGGGATTCCTCTCACATTTCTTTTGAAATTCCCGCTGGGATTCCGTCGGAGATTCCTCTTGGAACTCTTTTGGAAATTGCTGCTGTAATTCCCTTGAGATTCCTGCTTGAATTAATTTGGGGAATCTTCCTGGATTTCCTTCTGAACTTCCTCGAAAACTTCAATTATGGATTTGTTCAGAATTTTCTTCAGGGATCTCTAAAAGAGATTCTTGAACCGCCAGAGATTCCTGCAAAAGTTTCTTCAGGGTTTCAAACAGCAATAATAACGCGATAATAACGAAACTAACCCAAATACTGAAAACGCCTAAAAATATGCACGGCACGTTCTAATGCACATATCAATTGAACACCCCAAGCTCTCCATACAAACTTCGGTTTTAAACTGTGAAGGCGCGGTCCAATATTTTTCAAACATTTTTTTTTTCACTATGACACTTCTAGGGTCACAAACCCCTGTTATTTTTTACTCATCCCATAACACCAAATTTTGTAAAATTTTGTCGAGCAGTGTAATCAGAGGGCCAGTACTTGTTTTAAAAATATAAAGCATGTAGGGTAGGTAATCAAAATTTGAACCAAATTGCGGCTTTCTGAAGCAGTGCAAATTTTAAGTGATTTTTTCTCCCACATGGGCATAATTTACTACGGCAAACTCGTATGTACATGAAAGCCACGGGTATAAGCTTTCTGTTAAATGGTGAAAAGTTTGTATTTGCACCGAATTTCATTGAAATATTTGATTTTTCATCAACAATGATTTTAATCTTAATTTGAACCATCGTAATCATAATATTAACCAATTTTAATCTTAATTTGAACTACTGGCGGCAGCAGCTCGAGCAACTCACAAAACAGCCAATTCCATGCTAAACAATGAAAAATCACATGAATCTGCTAATAGGACAGATCGATGAAGTACTAGATTTGTAGTAATGAGCTGAATTTTTGTATGGTGAGAAGGTCAATTCTCAATTCCTGCAATGAAATGATGCAAGAAGCGTGGGCATTATGATTCCTTGCCTAATTTGATGCTGTTTGAGCAAAACTTTGAGCAACAGTGTTGTTGTTTTCTCCATTTCTTGCAACATAAACAACATAGTTATCCAAAGTTTTGCTCAAACAACATCAAATTAGACAAGGAATCATAATACCCACGCTTTTTGCACCATTTCATTACAGAAACGGAGAATTGACCTTCTCACCATACAAAAATTCAGCTCATTACTACAAATCTAGTACTACACCGAACGTGCCCAATTCTCATACCTGTTTTTCATTAGGCAGTGGAATCTCAACTCAGAATGTTCGAAATTCTTTAGGAATTTGGAAATTAAATTTGGATTTTTCATCCCCCAAGAGTAAACAAAGCAACCACTAGCGCAATTTACAGGCCAACACTCACCTCCGTTTACTACTTCAAATTTAGATTACAATTGGTTCAACTTAAGATAACATTCACCAAGTAAGAATCACTTAAATTTGATAATTTTATGACAAATAATGCGAAATATTATTCGGTAGGTCGATTCTACGACAAATAGGCTTTCATTTGACGTGTTCACATATTGCGTGTGATACAATCAGTGCTGAGAAATTCATTTCGTCATATCAAAATTCAATCGCCTACAGCTAATTTTAGAAGCTGAACCTGAGAATATGGTATATGAAAAACTTGTGCGGCTAGACCAGTTCTGCTAGAAAGTCACGGAAAAACCGATATTTTTCGAATATTTAAGGTAAATGTCACGGACCACCTTTGAAAAATGCTAAATGATATTCACCGTGAATATCATTAGGCATTTTTCAAAGGAAGCCCGTGACATTTACGTTAAATATTTGAAAAATAGCGGTTTTTTCGTGACTTTCTAGCAGAACTGGTCTAGCTGCACAAATCTTTCATATACCATATTCTCAGGTTCAGCCTCCAAAATGAGCTGTAGGTGATTGAATTTTGATATGACGAAATGAATTTTTCAGCACTGGATACAATGCATGAGCTGTACGAGTGCACCGTAAATGTGCTTTCTCTTGAGGGAAGTGGGTGAAATCACAGTGATTTTTCAATTGCCTGTTTTCCATGACAAAAACGCTTTTTTCAATGCTTTTAAAGTCCATGTTATCAGGTTATATTACGGAAAGCCGTTTAACATCTTTTTCGGGACAATATTTGCCTGAAAAGTACGTCGTTTTAATGAATTTTGAAATGGTTCAAATTAAGATTACAATTTGACTAGTTCAAAGTTTGATTTCTTACCCTAACATTTGTGTTAACAAGAGAATTATTCAAGAAAGAACGAAAATTCTGATCAATGTTACCCCGGATTACGGTATTCTTTCTAACGTGATAGTTAATGTCATCAATGATGATCATGTTCTTTGCTTTGCCTATGTTGAAATATGGTCAAATTTTGGTCACGCCGATTCACGCCGCCGTCGCCGCCGCCGAAAGCTGCCACCGGCGTGACGCCGATGACGCCGCCGCCGCCAGCCAAAAATTACCCTCACGCCGCCGCCGAGCAAAATATAGTCGGCGCACAGGTGCCATACAACAATTTGATCATATTTTTTTATGTTTCGGAAAAGTTTGAAAAATACTCGATAACTGCATACATGCGATTCTAAATCAAATTCAAAATACGATAAGGTACACCGGGAAAGTTGAAAAGGGTAGGGTAAGGTGAAAAAACGGGTTAACATGATGTTTTCTAATACTGAAAAACAATTTGATTGCCGTAACACATAGTTTTTGGTTCAAACAAACTTTTAGCGAAGTTTTATTGATATCTGTTTCAAAATGTTACGTTTCATCTTGCCTCACTCGTTTCAATATGCCCCGTTGTAGCTAACATTTAGGTTCGCTTAATCCTGGGGTATTCTAGAAGAAAAAGAAAAAAATGAAGATATTATCGAAGAAGTTCATTGGAAACATGAATTGGAAATATTATTCTGAAACTGCCTGGGGTCAATTTAGATGAAATATTTCTTGAAGGGTCAAGGCGAAATTTTATCAGTGTCTTCTTTTGGGTTGATTTTTTTTATAAAATCTATTGCGAATCTCTTAAGGATGAAAACTATACAGAACAGAACATGTATTCTTTATTTAGGAATTACTCCCAAAAATATCTTCATGGTTTTTCATGGAACTTTTTTTACCCTTCAGGGTTCTATGACATCTCCTTCAAGGAATATCTAGAAGATCCGTGGAAAAGCTTTAAATGACATCTTTGGAAGTTTATTTTGGAAAATCCTGAAACAATATCTAAAGCAACTATCTAAAAAAAGTCACTGGAAAAACTTTCGAACGAATTTCTGAAAGAGTTTTTGAAGAAATATTTGATAAATTTCTAGAAGAACCTTCGGAGAAATTCCTGCAGCGATTCTTTGAGAAATTCCAAGCGATTCATACAGAATCTTGAAAGCTTTCTAGAAAAGAAAAGCCATTAGAAATTTTTTGGAGGAATTCTTGAAGGAATCCTCGAAACAAATTCTAGCGGAGGCATCAGACCAATTTCAGATGGAACACTTTGGAGAATTTTTGAGGACTACTCAAAAGAATTTCTGGAGAAACTTTCAAAGCAACTACTATTATGAACTCTCAGAGGATTTTTTTTTTTTGAGAAATTCTATTCCTTATGTGGCCGACAGGTTACCCGGGTACCCAGCACCCATTTGAAAAGCACGGTGTAGAAAAAAGCAAAAAAAAAAAATTGTCGGACACATAACGGTTAAAGGAACCAAGGGTTAGGGCGGTTGCCCAGAAAAAAAAACATGGAGGAAGCCACGTAGTCATTTCTGTAGGAACTCTTGAAAAAAATCCTGAAGTAAATTTGAAAGTGTGGAAATTCGAAAGAAATCCCTAAACTGATCCTTTTAGAAATAAGTATTCTCAAGAATCTTTGTAGAAATCCTAAGAGAAATCCTTAAAAGAATGTCCGAGGTTACCTACTCGGAGAAAGTTCTCGTGGAATTCTTGGATGAACTTCTGAAAGAAACATGTATAGTGGAATCTTCGGGCCAATGCTTAGATTCCTCAAGAGAAATATTGAATGTTGATTTATATGAAATGTATGGAGGAAATTTTGAGTTGACGTGCTGGTTGAATTTTTTGAAGAATACATACAAACGTTTTGGAAGTAATTGTTGGAAGAATTCTCATGTTTTTTTGTAAAAAATCCTTAAATAAATATTTTGTAAACTATCCTGAAAATTTTTCGGAAGAATCCTTGGAGGTATTTTTTGCATATAGAATAAGTAAAATCATTAACCACTCTCTCCTTGAATAAAACGAAGAAACAAAAATCATGTTCCAATAATTGTCTCATTTTGATAATAGAGATCAAAAAAAAAAATATTTTGAATCCATAATATAGAATCTGCGAGAAACGTTGAAAAGTCCCAAGACATCGAAGGGGTCAAAATATGTTGCGATCTTGAAGCCACCCGACTCGACCCTCTTTTCAGAGTCACTGTCGCAACGGCCAACTGATCCCATTCTAGCACCTCATTTTTGCGGCGACACGCGACCACGATCAACACCGTGGTACGGCGATCATCGATAGCAGCAGCGGCATGCTCCTCTACTTAGGGGCTGTCCATAAACCACGTGGTCATTTTTTTGGGACTTTTCAAACCCCCCCCCCCCCCCCCCGCGTGGTCATTAGTCCATACAAAAAGTTTTATTTGTCCATACAAAATGATCATTGGCCGAACCCCCCCCCTCATGACCACGTGGTTTATGGACAGCCCCTTAGTCCATAATTTGTCCGATTAGTGAATACTGATTCGATCGTTTAGATGCGCTTTGGTCGCGCGCTCAGGTGCCGCACCACTATCGAAGATGGGAAGGTGTAGGAATGAACAATTGAAGCATAAACCAACATCATCGACTATGCAGTGCTCAGTGCACCTATATGCAAATTGTTTGTTTTCCCGCTAATCTTTTTCCGATCGGTATCGATGGTGGGCAGAAGGCAGCAACAGCGGCAGTAAACGAGTACCCATGTTGATTTGTTTCACGATCGTTTTCACCACCGCCGCGGCATGGCAGTGCCCTGTGCATAGCGGGTGGCAGACCAGTCAATTTTCGTCACCTGGTCCAGATTGGCTGTTGGGACGGTGGGTGCGAGCTGAGATTGCTGAAGGGGCGGTGATCGTTTGATACTTTTCAGGGTGGGAGGTGATGATTTGGAGGAAATCGTTCTGGTTCCATTTTTATTTGCTGTAATGAGCGCTTCGTTTCTGTTGTCAGGCGACGAATGTGATCTAGCGAGATTAAGTCAATTAGGATGGGTATGAGGGCACGGGTGTTCTAGTAGAGAATTGTCGTCTTCTTCTGTATAAAAACTAGGGATCTGCTGGGCTAGGACATCAGTAGATTCGGTTCTCTCGATAGGAGCAGGAAGAACAAGTTCTATTGTTCTTTCCTATCAGTAGAGATCGTGAGAGTGATAAGTAGTGAATTGGGGTGCTGTGGAATAAGTGAAATTGTGTTGCAGAGAATAACGAAGGATAAGCAAAATAGTTTTGCTTGATTTAAGGACTACCATTGTGTTTTACAGAAACAAGTGTTAGAATTAGGAAAGTGAATTACAAGGACATTTGTGAACTGCTTAGCAGTTCATATATTTTAGAAATCATGCAACGATCCGTTAAAAGGATAAAACTTCTTAAGGTACGCATAAGTTGATCATCGATTCAGCATTTTACCATAACGTGAACAGCAAGCTCCATAACAGCAGGCGAAATACCTTCTGCTGAATCCAATGCTCAACTCATACCTACTCTAATCGAGCTCCCTTCACTTGTATATTCACCACGCCGCAGCAGCTCTGTCGCTGTTTCCTCCTGCTAGCCATTGCCATTGTCGTAACGAACGCGAAACCTGAAGCGCCAGTCAATTCGTATCTGCCGCCGTCACATGGTCATAACGGGTACCACGACGATCACCACCACGATGATCATCACCACCACGGCGGCGATGATCATCATCACACGGATTTAGTTCCTCCGTCGTCGAGCTATGGGACGCCGGATAGCAGTTATGGACCACCGCATCATCATTCCGGGTTCGATGAACATCATGAACATCACGAACACCATGAGCACCACGAGGAAAATAATGATTCATTTGATGATGTGAGTTTTTGAAGTGACAAGAAAATGATCGATTAAAAGTGATTCTGGAACGTGTGTTTCAGGAACCGGCCAAGTACGAATTCACATATGAAGTGGATGACGAAGACCGAGATCTATCATTTGGACATGAGGAAGCGAGAGACGGAGACTACACCACCGGAAAGTACAACGTTCTACTCCCTGATGGAAGACGACAGGTAAGCTGTAACTTCAATCATAGTTGGAACATTTTGTAATCCAATTTCATCTCTACCTTTTTTAAAAGATTTACGAAACAAATCCATAATTAACTCAAGAATTTTCCGAATTTTTTATAAGAATTCGGTTTAAAATACTAGTTTACAAAATAACATGAAAATCATGAACTTCTATCAATGATTAAAATTTTTGATGTATAATTATGTGCTGATATCAAGATCGTGCTTAATTTTTTTTTTTTTGTACAACAGTTTTTGAGTTTTTCCTAAAATGCGAGCTCTATAGTTTGAAAAATATGAAACTTACTAAAATATAAATATCTTACGCTGCGGTTAACCAATTTCCAATATTTTTGCATAAATAAAAAGCCGAATATAATACGTTTCGATCATCCGAACATCATTTTTGCATTTAATTAGTGGAATTCAAGATGTTGGTGATTGTATTGGCGAATCTCCTTAAATTTGAGAGAAATTTCCAAAAATATAATGAAGATTTAAATTTTTTTATAATGAAAAAAAATTTTTTTTTCCTCTACGTACATTTGAAATATTAGAAGTTAGCCAGTTACAGTAAAAATTTTAAGCTCAATCGGAACATTGGTTACGGAAAAAGAGGAGTGTGAAGGGAGCATCTTTGTTAAAAAATAGAACAAAATCATTAATCTCCGGATTAATGCTTCACGTGGAGGCTCTGTTCCAACTCAAATTAAGAAATCTCATAAAGATATCCTGGTCGAGTTTTTTGGAGATATCTCTGGAGAAATCATTGGGATGAATTTTAGAGAACTCGTGGAGTGATTTTATGACTACTCCAAAAAATAGTCCTCATGTAATTACAGCTGCTAGCGTAGGCAACTTTTCCGATTTTCTCACTCAATCCTCTTGATTAACAGGAGGAAGAACGGAATGAAAGAAGCAAGTGCTCTCTGCTGCTGGGATTTATTCAAAGTTTTTTGGAAGAATCCAACAGAAAGTTTTCTTGGCCTGCAGTAAATCCTTAAGGAATTCTCGGAGGACTCTGAACAGCAGTTACAGTGCAGGACGAAATGAAGTGCGCACTGGCTGTTTTTCATGCTCATGGTTGGGGGGTCGAATCTCAGCTTGTAGTGCACCGATTGATCTCAAATTTTGCCTGAACTTTCATAATATCATCATGATTTGATCTGTGAAAATAAAAAATATTTCTGATCAAAACTTTGAAAAAAATTCGCAAAACTTCCGTTTTAAGAAAACTACCTAAATTACGTTTTATTTTTATTTTTAATGTAAACGAATTGTTTTAAGTAAATGTTTGTTCAGAAAAGATGTTTGTTACGCTGGACTGATAAACTTTGCAAAAGAATATATTTATCAAAGAATTCAAATTTCGGAATTATGTATTCCAAAATCAAAATTTTGCATTTTCTTTAGAAATAGGAGTTTTGCGATATTTTAAAAAGCTTTGTTTAGAAATGTCTTCTTTTTTCGCAGATCGAAATATGAGTTATTACAACTGCCAAATTAAAATTTGAGATCAATCAGTGCACTAGTAGCTGAGTTTCGGCTCCCCAAACATAAGCATTTTGTATGAAAAACAGCCAGTGCGCACTTTATTTCGTCCAGTACTGTACTGGACAAATCTCAGCTGAAAATTATTGTGATTTCCCAGCTATAACTCATAGTGGAAATATCTAGTGGAAATATCTACTGAAACTCTGAGAGAAATTCCTCAATAAAAGCTAAAGTATAAAGAAATTTTAAAAGAATTGCAAAAATAATGTTTATAGGAATCCTTGCATATATCCCCGGAGATATTTTTGGAATAATCACAGGAAAGATATGTAGAAGAATCCCGAGAGAAACTTTTTAAGCAATACCAACATGAATGTGTAGAGTAATTCCATCAAAAATTTGTGTAAAATTTTAAAAGGGTTTTTCATAGATTTATCCAGGAATAGCTCCAGGTATGCCCCATGGGATTCTCTAGAAATTTCTTAAGGGATTGCAGAAGTAGTACCTACAAGGATTCCTACAATTCCTGCAGAAATTCTTCTGGAAGAATCGAATGAAAGATTTCTCCATGGAAAATCCTTCTGCGGATCCTTTAGAGATTTTTCCAACGACTCCTCTAGGAATTCTTCTAGGGATTGCTCTTGGAGTTTCCGAAAAAAAATCTTCCACGAGTCTCCTGGCATCACCATTTGAGCTATTTTTCTGGGATCCCTCCCGCAATTCTTGCTGCAATGTATTCATAGATTTCTTCAGAAATTTGATATTCCTACTGACAATCCTCTCGAAAATAATCTAGGAGCTATTTGCTGGGCTTCCTCCAACACTGCTGCTGGCATTCTTCTTGACATTTCCATCATCCAGATTTTTTTTAAGAGCATCCTCCAGGAATTTTTGGAACATGATTTGATTCTCAGGAGCATTTGCTGAAATTGCTTGCGAAGAGATGAACCAGCCCAAGGCTGAAAATCTCTATAATAAAGAAATAATAATAATAATAAAATGCTTGGGAAATCTTAGCAGGTATTGCTGCTGAAATACAAATTTCAAGAAATTTGCAGAAGATTTCCAGCATTGATTACTGGATATATTCCTAGAGGAATTCCCAGAGAAATCTTTCAAAGAACTAAAGCAGAAATTTCTTGAGAAATCCCAGGAGGAACTCCAAGAGACACCCCTAAAGGAATTCCAAGAGAATAAAAAAATCGTTCGATAAATCCACTTAGAACTCCTACTGAAAGGCCTGATGGGCTTCTGCTTGAAATTTCTGCTAGGATTCCTCCATAGATATCTCCAAGGATTACTTCAGAAATTGATTCAGATGATTCCATTAGGAATTTTGCAATGATTTCTCCAGGAATTCTTCTGGGAGTACCTCCGGAAATTTTAGCTGAGATTCCTTCAGGAACTTCTACCAATACTTTACAAGCATTTTCGATTTTTTTTTATTGCTTAAGCATTTGCATATGGTATTTCTGCAGTTATTGCTCTTAGGAGTCCTTCAGACATTCCTGGAACATTTTATGCGGAAATTGCAAAAGGAATCTCAACAAGACTTCTTCGAGAATCCTCACCGCGAATTCCTGGACAAATCGAAGCAGCATTCCAAGAAAAATATCAACAGATATTCTCAAAAAAATCAGAAATGCAATTCCAGTAAAAACCCCGAGAGAATTTCTGAATAAATCCATGAAAAAAAAACTCTGGGTTAATTACTGGAGATATTTTTGCTGGATCATCATGAATAATTGGAGATATGGCAACAAAAATTCCTAAAGGTTATTCCGAAGAAATTCTTGGAAAAATTCCAAGAAAAATTCCTGGAGGAATCCGCGTTCCACGGATCCAGCAATAGGTTGTCTATTATATTGCAAAAGTGGAAAAAAGTTAAAAGTTCTGCGTTGAAAATGCTCATTTTGTCTAAGAAAAAAGATTGTGTCAAAATTTGAAGTACATATCTCAAAGCCGAGTTGTTATCTAACCCGACGTTCCAACACTTTGGATGGTATCTTCTCCAGAGGAAATATACGTTTTTCGTTATTTGTTCTGTTCGTGTCGAAGCGGTAAAATCTGATAAAAGTAACAAAAATCCTTCCTGTAATAATTCTTCCAAGGATTCCTATAGGAATTCTTCTTGTGATTTCTTCAAAATATATATTAGAAATTTCTTTTGGAATATCAGCAGAATTTTCAGCTAGAATTCCTGGAGATATTCCTATTACGATTTCTTCAAATTTTCCACACAATTTCAACTCGGTTTTCTTCAGTTAATTGCACTTTGGAGTCCTCCAGGTATTCATGGAAATTTTCCAGCAGGAATTTTCTGAAGTGTCCCAGCAAGACTTCATGATGGATTGCACCATAAATTCCTTAATGATTCCCAGAAGCGTCATTGGACCATACAATTAGGAATTATTGAGTAAACTCAAAAGAAAATTTCCGGACGATTACTTTAAGAAATCAGGCCGGAAATTTTGAGGAAATATCTAGAACCAACTCACCAAACTCCACCAAAAAATTTATTTGGAATTTATTTTTAGTTGAGATGCGGGCTCTGTTCCACAAAAATAAGTTCTTGAGTGATCATCTGGGAAAATAACGTTAGACATTGTTAAGAAGTTTCCATCGCGTATTGTTCAACAATCTTCAGCAAAGTTGGGGGAAATTTTGGAGAAATTAATTTAAAACTTTTAAAACAATAAAATAACTATTGGATTTTTTTAGAGAACATATTATTGACAGCCAAGCAGGATTTTTGAGTTCCATCTGACAATTTTGTTTCCATTTCTCACGGAAATGCCTTCAGTAGTTGTATTAAAGTGTTATCATTATCTTAATCAAGCAAAATCTAGATTAATTTCTATGAATTTTGCGATAATAACAAATAAAGAAAATCTAGATTTTCGTTACGTTGCATGGTAACGGAATATTTTATACATTGAAAGCTTTCGTGTTGTATTGTTCAAATGACTTAGTCCAATTACTCATGGAAAACTATTTGGGAATGAATAGTCATTTAATTGGAGGTCAATGTAAAATAAAAAGGTCAAGGAGTTGGGTTTTCGGGAAAGGGATGATCTGTATAGTATACAGGGTGTTAGGTTCATGAATGCAAACTTTTTGAAGGGTGATAGAGGACCGTAAATGGTGAAAAAAATTGTTCTACGCATATGGTCAAATCTCAACCGTTACGTAGTTTTTTAACTTCCCATGTTTTTTACTCTTATTGCCTTAACTAACTATAACTTAAAAATGGTCAAACTAATCGAAGTTTTTTTACCCTTATTCGAAAGGTTTTTGGATTTTCTATCAAATGGCATCTTTGAATCGATGGGTTTAGTTAAATAACTAAGCTTTCAAGAGCAAAATAGCTAAGAATAGTGTGTTTTAATTTGTTTTTGTCAATTATCTTTGAAACATGCGTAATAAATTAAAAATCTTTCTTTGGAAAAGTTGTGGCTCCTGTTCCACTCTACAATTCGTTTTTTGATATCAAACTTCTAGCTCTGATCGTTTGCTTGCAATTTTGATTTACACTCCCGTTCAAAAGTTTGGGGTTACCCCCTCAAAAACATGTAATTTTTTAGGCCCATATCTCCGCCAATTTGCGTCCGATTTCGAATCCCTAGGTTTCATTCAAAAGATAATAAGTCAAAGAAACTTTGAACATGATTAAAAAGAAACTTTTTAATAAAAAATTGTATGTAAACTTAACCCAAAGTTGCCAAATTTTCTAAAAAATAAATATAAACTTACGGCAGTGTCGCTGGAAATTGGGTCGACCAAATTTTAAGATGAGAGCGGTAATATGACCCATTTTCTATTAGCTTTAAACTGCTTTTTACAGAACTTAGCTAAAAAATCTAGAAAAAAAGTTATTAAGTAAATTAATCCTTGATGTCATCGACCAAAAGTTTGGGGTCACCCCTAAATATGATGAATCGGCCAAAAGTTTGGGGTCACTTTCGTAAAACATGGAAAAGTGATTTGTTGATATCTTCGTCATCTATAGTTCAATTTCAATTATTTTTGGCTCATTTGAATGAAACCTAGGGTTTTGAAATCGGACGCAAATTGGCGGAGATATGAGCCTAAAAAAATGACATGTTTTTGAGGGGGTGACCCCAAACTTTTGAACGGGAGTGTAAATGTGCGGCACAATGCGCAATAAAGTGCTTTACCATGACAGTTGCAAATTTATGATCTGAAATGCAATTGTGACATAGTGCGACATATATGGAAATTGAATAGTCATTTTTGTGAACGCTAACAAAAGTTAGAGTAAGGTGGGGCAAAAGTTCAACCTTAGTTGAAAATTCAACTTTTTTCAAGAAATCGAAGCAGATAAAATTAAATGGATACCATGTGGTGATTCTGCCATCCATGTGCTAAAAATTTGTTGAACAAAGTTACGCCAAACGTCTTTTCAATTTTGAGTTACAACATTTTTTGTATGTGTGTGCCTAATTCGAACTCTTGCCCCACCACTGGGGCAAAAGTTCGAATCTAGTGTTTGTTGAATTTCACTAACCGTAGCACACTATTTCGACACATTGGTAATATGAATACCTAAAACCAAATAATAATTTATGCTGGAACTGAAATACACTTTAAAGTTCGATCTGGATTTTACCCAAAGCAGGGTTAAATTTACTATACCAAAAATTAGTAGTTTTCCGCTAAATTCAGATGAAACAACTTTTTTTTTTCAACTTTGATCGAATTTTCTCACTAATTCCATCATTTTTAGAGATAATATGTACATTTTACAGAATTTTAGGTTTTTATCTAAAGTTGCTACATGGGGGCTGTCCATAAACCACGTGGTCATTTTTTTGGGACTTTTCAACCCCCCCCCCGCGTGGTCATTTGTCCATACAAAATTTTTAATTTGTCCATACAAAATGGTCATTGGCCGAACCCCCCCCCCCCCTTTGACCACGTGGTTTATGGACAGCCCCATGACTCGAACTTTAGCCCCACTATGTGTAAAATACGATTTCCAAATCTTTTTTGCAAAAAGTTATACATGCTAAAGCATCGTCAAAATATACCTAGATACGCCCCAAAATAAAATATCGAATTCGATTTCATTAGAATTCCATTCCATGCGTTGGAAGGACCATCGCATATTACAATTTTTTGATCAAAAACCAACATTTTGTCATAACCAGGGATGAGAAATGTACTGGAAAAAACGGTTACCGGCTGTACATTTGACATTTTTCCACACGAACATCATAGGCCCAGCCAAACTCAAACTGTTCGAAAAATAAATGTCATAACATTTTTTTTTTTCTGCAGCCTTCTTCCTCGAAACGGTTTCCAAGCGCGAGAGCGCCAGTACTCGAGCACGTCGACGACAAAAATTTCTGTCTCTCCCGTTTTCGCATTTTTCTGCGTTTCAAACCGCTTCTAGACAAACTTCTTTACATGCATCACAAAGCTAGGAATGTGCTCTAGCTATTTGTGCAAATCGATTTAAATTATGTATTAAAACAAGTGAGTTATTAGCAGTTGAAAATATTTGACATTTTTCGCAATCACCCGCCTCAGCATGACTGCTCATAAATATTTTCGTGGGGAAGCGAATACCATCAAGCGTCTGCTTGACTGCCGTCGGCGCGGCGTCTGATAGTATTGGTGCTTCCGTTGTTTTGTTTTTATTTTACTGCCAGTATCGATGAACGGAAAAGAGAAAAAAGTATTTTTGCCATCCCTGGTCATAACTTTTCGAAATATCGATCAATTTTCATAATTTTTGGAGTAAAAGACTCTTTTTCAAAAAGGCTTCGAACAATCTTGACACCCGAAAGAAATAATTTGAATTGAGCTCAAAAACTTCAAAAGAAACTCTTGCCCCACTCGAACTTTTGCCCCACTTTACTCTATATAGAGTAAGGTGGGGCAAAAGTTCGACCTTAGTTGATAATTCAACCTATTTCAAAAAATCGAAGCAGATAAAAGTAAATAAATACCGTGTGGTGATTCTACCATCCGTGAGCTAAAATTTTGCTGAACAAAGTTACGCCAAATGTCTTTTCAATTTTGAGTTACAACACTTTCTGTATGTGTGTGTTTTATTCGAACTCTTGCCCCACCACTGGGGTAAAAGTTGGAATCTAGTGTTTGTGGAATTTCGCTAACACTATTTTGACACTTTGGTAATAGGAATACCTGAAGCCACTTAATATTTGATGTTAGAACTGAAATACACTTTAAAATTCGATTTAAATTTTACCCAAATCAGGGTTAGATTTACTACACCAAAAATTAGTAGTTTTCCGCGAAATTCAGATAAAACAACATTTTTTTTTCAACTTTAATCAAATTTTCTCACTAATTCCATCACTCTTAGAGATAATATGTACATTTTGCAGAATTTTAGGTTTATACCCAAAGTTGCCACATGACTCGAACTTCTGCCCCACAATTCGAACTTTTGCCCCACTATGTGTAAAATACGATTTTCAAATCTTTTTTGCAAAAAGTTATACATGTTAGAGCATCTTCAAAATATACCTAGTTACGCCCCAAAATGAAATATCGAATTCGATTTCATTAAAATTTCATTCCATGCGTTGGAAGGGCCATCGCATGTTACAATTTTTTGATCAAAAACCAACATTTTGTCATAACTTCTCGAAATATTGATCAATTTTCATAATTTTTGGAGTGAAAGTCTCTTTTTCAAAAAGGGTTCGAGCAACCTTGACACCTGAAAGAAATAATTTGAATTGAACCCAAAAACTTCAAAAGAAACTCTTGCCCCACTTTACTCTATACTACAACAGCTGCGATATTGTGTATGGTAACTTCTGAACACGTACCATGTATCCGTCACACATCTACTGCATATCTACGATGCTAAACCCGTTGTTCTTCAGTGCATCAGCTAGTATGTGGATGCTCCCGATGAAATTGAAATTTCGAGAGTCATGAGCTTTTTCATGATGTTGTTTGTCGCATGATGACGCCTCACATGATATTGATTGATTTCAGTCCTGGGCACCCTCGATCCATCCTGGGCGATTTCCCACCATCGCCTCAACCTGTGGCCAGGTCAAATTTTTGTCGACTTGCTTATTTTCGTTGTTGAGGTTGCACCGCCATGAACCTCTGGGTCTGCCTCTGCTGCGATTCCTGCTGGGTTCCTATCTAACGCTTGCTTGCGGATTTCGTTCCTGCCTCTGCGTAGCGTATGGCCGAACCATCTCTACGTTCGCTCCCAAATTTCTGTTACTATCGGCTTTTGATGGCATCGACGATGGAGCTCCAGCTTGGAGATCCAACTGTGAGGCCACGATGCACGAATAACCGCGCAAGGAAGGAAATAATAGGAATAACCGCAGGCATCTATTGATGAAGACCTGCAGCTGTTAAGTGTTCTCCACTGATGCACGCTACATGATTTTTTTTTTCTTACTCACATCCCATCTCTCAGATAGTCGAGTACGAAGCCGACCACAAAGGGTACCGTCCGAAGATTACTTACGAAGGCGGAGACGAACATCCCCACCATCACGATCACCCCCATCCGCACCACCACGACGGCCACTCCGGCTACCCGCACGAGTCGCCTCATAACCAGCTGGGCTATCCGAAGGAGTCTCACCATGACTTCGAGCACGAACACGAGCACGATAACGGGCACAGCCGAGCGGATCACAACGTGCACGATGGTCATGGCGGTCATCATGGTTACGATAGCAATGCTCACGAGTATCACGGCCACAATGGGCACGACCACGGGCACCATCATCGGCGCAACTCGGATGACGGCGGCGGCCACGGCCATGGGCATGGAAACGGAAATGGGAATGGGAACGGACATGGACAGCATGGCGGACACAATGGCAATGGGAACAATGGGCACAATGGGAAGCATCATCGTCGTGGTGCGAACGGAAACGGACATCACAATGGCAACAACGGGGGACATCGTAACAATGGTTATCACTAGGAGTTAGGGGATTTTGAAACAGTATTTGTAGTTTTTTGTTCTACAATGGACCCAAACAAGAGTGAAACGACGAACGGCGCAATATTGGAAAAAGTATCGGATAAAGGAGGCTCAACAATGCATACTGCGGAAAAAGCATTTATTTAATCATGATAGTACCAAGTACAAATTAGTTTAATTATAATTTATTCCTTTACAATTGTTTTCATCGCTGCATTTAATATGCTATAATGCCAGTTCAATTACCAATTAACTTCTCACAGAAAGTTAGTGAGCATAAATAAGTGGCATCAATTTGTTGTCCATCGAGAGTAGATAGGATACGCTAATGCTTAAGTTTATCACAATACGCAATAAAGTTATCTCAGCAAGACGATCATCGAAGAAGAAGCAAAACTCTTCAATCTGCGAACGCGATTGGAGGATTCGATGAATCGAAAAAAATATCAACACAAAAATCTACTTTTTTTTGTTTGTTGATGACCATAATTATTTTTTTATTAACCTACCTTACCGGTCAGACTAAGGCCTGAGTTTCCTCTGCTGTATGTAGGAGTCGACTCCATTCGACTCTGTCCATGGCTGTGCGTCTGCAGTTCCACACTCTGCGAGGGATCCGCAAATCTTCCTCCACTTGATCGGCCCACCTAGCTCGATGCGCACCACTTCTTCTTGTACCGGTCGAATTGCTCTCGAGAACCATTTTATTCGGGTTGCTAGCCAACCTCTTGATAACGTGACCCGCCCACCGTAACCTCCCGATTTTCGCGGTGTGGACAATGCTTGGTTCTCTCAGCAGTTGACGCAGTTCAGACGCGCCATCTTGGTCAAATTATTGGGGGGGCAAAGCGTGGTTTTTCGCATTTTTTTATATGTGAAAATCGAAAAATCGTCAAATATTGGGGGGGCAAAACCATGCTTGCCCCCCCCCTAAGTTGGCGCCTATGACGCAGTTCGTAGTTCATACGTCTTCTTCAAGTCCCGTCTTCCATTTGCACTCCACTGTAGATAATAGAACACACTTTCCGTTCGTAAGCTCCAAGGGCGTCGTTGTCCTCTGCACGTAGGGTCCATGCTTCGTGCGCATAGAGGACTACCGGTCTAATCAGCGCAGCATTTGGTAAACTGTTAACTTCGTGTTACGGCGAACTTTATTCGATCGTAGAGTTCTGCGGTGTCCAAAGTAAGCACGATTTCCTGCCACAATGCGCCTCTGAATTTCTCTGCTGGTGTCGTTGTCGGCGGTCACTAGTGAGCCCAAGCACACGAATTCTTCAACCGCTTCGATTTCATCACCGTCGATATAAATTCGGGGTGGCGGGCGTGATGATTCCTCCCTTGAGCCCTTTGCCATCATGTACTTTGTCTTCGACACATTAATGTCTAATCCAGTTCGCCTGGTTTCACTCTTTAGTGTACGTTTCCGCCATCGTCTCAAGTTTACGAGCAATAATATCAATATCATCAGCGAAACCAGCGGCTCCGTTTTCGTGCGGCTAGGGTCACCAAGCTCTTAGTCGCATCGTGCTGAGGAGCGCGGGTTCGATTCCCGCCGCAGCTGTCAGGAAAAGTTTTCGGCTGTGCCACTGGGCGTTGCATGCTAGTCCGTTGTCTAGTGTCGTGCTTCCTTCAAAGAGCGAAAAGCTCACTGGAAGCATTGAACTTGTCCGTATCTTAAAAAAAAAACCAAGCAGCTAAACGAACTTCGTGAAAATCGTCCCACTCGTGTTTATCCCCGCTCTCCTTATTACACCTTCTATCGCAATGCTGAACACCATGCACGAAAGACCATCACCTTGCCATAGCCCTCTTCGAGATTCGAAAGGACTCGAGAGTGTCCCTGATACTCTAACTACGCACATCACTTGATCCATCGTCGCCTTGATCAATCGTATCAGTTTATCCGGGAATCCGTATCCGTGCATAATCTGTCATAGCTGTTCTCGATCGACTGTATCATACGCCGATTTGAAATCGATGAATAAGTGATGTGTGGGCACATTGTATTCGCGGCATTTCTGCAACACCTGGTGGATGGCGAACATCTGGTCCGTTATAGCGCGTTCACCCATGAATCCAGCCAGATATTGCCCCACGAACTCACTTGCAATCGGCGATAGACGGCGGCATAAAATTTGAGAGAGTATCTTGTAGGCAGCGCTCAGTAGTGTGATAGCGTGATAGTTCCCG
Source organism: Aedes albopictus (assembly GCF_035046485.1). Classification (NCBI taxonomy): domain Eukaryota; kingdom Metazoa; phylum Arthropoda; class Insecta; order Diptera; family Culicidae; genus Aedes; species Aedes albopictus. Next base: position 357,505,903 of record NC_085138.1, read on the forward strand.
CAATCCAACTTGTCACCCTTTTTGTAGATGGGACACACGATACCCTCCATCCACTCTTCCGGTAATACTTCCTCCTCCCAAATCTTGGTAATGACCCAGTGTAGTGCTCTCACCAGTGCTTCTCCACCGTATTTCAGAAGCTCGCTTGGTAGTCGATCTGCTTCAGCGGCTTTGTTGTTTTTCAACCGGCCGACCTCCTCCTCAATCTCTTGGAGGTCAGGGGCTGGAAATATTTCGTCCTGCGCACGTACTCCTAGATCTGTTACCGCGCCACCTTCGGTGCTTGCAACGTCGCCATGGAGGTGCTGATCGTAATGCTACCACCACATCTCGACCACCTCACGCTCGCTCATGAGAATATTCCCGTAATTATCTCGACACATGTCGGCTTGTAGCACAAAGCCCCTGCGCGAGCGGTTCAGCTTCTCGTAGAACTTTCGTGTGTCCTTAGCGCGGTACAGCTCTTCCATCGCTTCGCGATCTCGTTCTTCCTGCTGGCGCTTCTTCATCCGAAAGACTGAGTTCTGCCTGTTCCGCGCCTGTTTGTAACGTGCCTCATTCGCTCTCGTACGGCGTTGCAGCATTCTCGCCCATGCTGCATTCTTCTCGTTTTTCAACTGTTCACATTCGCCGTCGTACCTGTCGTTTCTGTGATTCGGAGTCGCGAAGCCTAGTGCTGCAGCCGAGGTACTACCTATGGCGGATCGGATGTCCCTCCAGCCATCTTCAAGTGTAGCTGCGCCAAGCTGCTTTTCCGTTGTTGGTAGGGCCACTGCTAACTGCTGCGCGTAGCCTTGAGCCACTTCTACGTTACGCAGCTGCTCGATGTTGAGCCGCGGCGTTCGATAACTGTTGAAGCCCGTCCATACAGCGACTAAGTAGTGATCCGAATCTATATTCGCACTGCGGTATGTGCGGACATTGGTTATATCCGAGAAGAATTGACCGTCGATTAGAACGTGGTCGGTTTGGTTTTCTGTTTGATGGTCGGGTGATCTCCAGGTGGCTTTGTGGATATCTTTGCGGGGGAAGAAGGTGCTTCGGACTACCATACCACGGGAGGCTGCAAAGTTTACGCATCGCTGGCCGTTATCATTCGATACGGCGTGCAGGCTGTTTCGCTCGATAACCAATCTGTACATTTCCTCCCTTCCTACCTGCGCGTTCATGTCGCCGACAACGATTTTCACGTCACGTGGCGAGCAAGCATCGTATGTTTGCTCTAACTGCGCGTAGAACGCTTCTTTTTCGTCATCAGGTCTCCCTTCGTTTGGGCTGTGAACGTTGATGATGCTGTAGTTTAAGAAACAGCCCTTAACTCTCAACATGCACATCCTTGCGTTGATAGGCTGCCATCCGATCACGCGTAGTCGCATCTAGCCCAGCACTAAAAATCCTGTTTCTAGTTCGCTAGCTGTTCGAGTCCGTATGAAGTTGATCATCAATATTAACTTCTTTTCTCGATCAGCCTAGACAGCTGTGTAGTGTCGGTAGCGATTGTCTCAATTGGCTAAGAATAACACTACGGACCGCCTGTTCCGGTGGTAAGAATCCACCAACAAGTGACCCCTAATTCATGGTGTGATGCGGCTTTATGCTTAGGGGGCGTCCATAAATGACGTAGCTTTTTAGGGGGGAGGGGGGTGTTTGTGATTTTGTGACGAAGTGTGACGATAGGGGGGTAGGGGTTAATGATATGCTACGTAGCTTTCTATTAAGCCTATTGAAAAAGTATTTCGTACTTAATAAATTTTTTACTCGCATTAAATATCATTATCCAGTAATTCGAAAAAAAATATATTGCATGAATTATTTTTTTTTTTCATTCACATCAATGTAAATAACCAATAATAAAGATTAAAGGCAACCTCATTTCATAAAACATGCAGCTATCGGACGCAACAACTGTATCTGAGAAAATGGTTTTGAAATCATGCGTAAATAATAATGTTTTGTGTTTGCAGACAAAAATCAATTTCACTCATGCTTCTCACGACCAATAGTTTGTTGCTTGCTATACAGCACTGCATGCCGCTTAGGTTGCAAAGCATTTTTTTTTAAGTTTTTGGCATTATAGCATTATTCCAGGAGCTCTTTTCTACAGGACTTCCTCGAAGAATTCCTTCAACAAATTCTTAAGGAGCTCCTCTAGCAGCTTTGTAAGGAATTTCTCATGGTGTTCTTTATAGGTTTCCGCAACAGGAAAAGGATAACATTTCCACAGTAATTCCTACTGGGTATCCCAAAAAAAAAGTCTTCTGAAAACATTCCAAAAGGATCTGGAGGAATCTCAGAAGGAACTTCCAGAAGAATTTCAGAAGGAACTCCTGGAGGAATTTGGAAAGGAAATCATAGCGAAATTTCAAAAGAAACTCCGTGAGGAGTTCTTTGAGCAGTTCTAGATGGAACATTCGGAGAAATCTTGAATAAACTCCTGGAAGAGTCTCAGAAGGAAATATTTTTAATTGATTGATTGATTTGTCTTTATTAAAGAGGATTAGATTTCTCAGAAGGAACTCCTGGATCAACTTCTGAAGAATACACGGAAGAAATTTTTGAAAGAATCCCGGAAGGAATCTCTGAAGGAATCCCGAATGTAACTTTTAGGGAATCCCGGAAGATTATCTGGACATAACTCCTGTTGAAATCTGAGAAAGAAACTCCTGGAGGAATTTCAGAAGGAACAATGGGAGGAATCCGTGAAGGAATTCCTCGCGGAATTCTAAGAGAATGGAGGGATGGCGGAAAAAGTTCCTGGAGGAGTCCCGAGAAAAATCCTGGATAAATCGTAGAAGGAAGTGCTCGAGGAATTCCAGAAGAATCCAGGAAGGAATACCTGATCCTTAATCTTAGAAAGAAGTTCTCGAGAAATTCCTGAAAGAATCCGAAAAAGAACTCCTGGAGGAATCCCAGAAGCAATTCCTGGGAGGGCTTTTAAAGACCGGTGGGGTTTCCTGCCGAGATTGATTTCGGAATGAATATCATAATGAATTACTGAAGAATATCAAGAAGGAACTCCTGGAGGAATCCCGAAAGGAGCTTCTTTGGAAAACACAAAAAGAAGTTCTGATGGAATCTCAAAAAAAAAAAAAATACGGTTAAAATCCATGAAGAGATGTCCGAAGAAACTGCTGGTGAAAGAGAGGAGAAGAAAACCTTGAAAGAGCTCTTGAAGGAAACCATGGGTAAACTTTTAGAAAAACATTGAAAAATAAACTGCTGGAGCAATCTCAGAAGGAACGTTTGGAGGAATGTAAGAAGGAACTCCGGAAGAGAATATTGGAGGGATCTCTGAAAGAACCCCTGAAGGAACACAATAAGGAGGAATTTTCAAATATGGAATCCCAAAGGCAATTCTTGGAGAAATCCCAGAAGGAAATCCTGAAGGAATTAAAAAGGGAGAAATTCTCAAAACGGGATTCCCAAAAAAAGAACTCCTTGAGGAATTACAAAATGAACTGCTGCAAGAGTTTTAGAAGAAACTCCTGCAGGGTCCTTGAAATGTCGTGGTGAATTTTATTCAAATGAAACCAATGTGATATTTTGAAGAGATTTATTAGTGAGCAAACAAATATCTCCGGAAGAGCTCAGGCTAATACGATATTGGGAGCATCAATTTCCTGTTCTTCGGCATCAAGCAGAACGATGGGTGGTTTATTGAGACATTCGCTTTGGTGATAATCTCCACTGGTTGCACCTATGGTCTTGATGTTGGCGATCTGATCCTGGCAGTCGGTATTATATAAAAGACAATATAAAAGACAATTACACCGTCTTCGACCTTGCGGCCTCTACAGACTGAACATTACAAACATACGACAACGGACAACACATATAACACCCAGTGGCCCAGTGGAGAATTTTCCGTTCGACGAAAAGTTTTCCCCGACTGGAGCGAGAATCGAACCCACACTCCGAGGCTTACGAGACACCTAAACGACTGCCGCCGCTAACCGCTCGGCCACGAAACCCACATTGTTATTTTGCTATTGTTGTTTTTTCATAATATTCTATAAACACGAAATCAGAGCTAAATTTGATTTGTTTTGTTTTTTGACATGAATTTTTTTAGGGGGGGGAGGGATGTTCAAAAAGCTACGTCATTTATAGAGGGGGGTATCTGAATATGTGATGAAATGCTACGAGGGGGGAGGGGGGTATTAAAAATCGCTTTAAAAAAGCTACGTCATTTATGGACGACCCCTTACCGTGCCTAGGAATGAATGGCTAGGGGGGTCTCATAAAAACCTAACCGCTAACGGAGCCTGTGGAGTAGCAGGGCGCCCTCCACAGTATGTAGCTCTTACTGCGCTAACCGGAGCAATGGTGCAGTGGACCTTGTGTTTCTCCGAGGCAATCAGCTGCCCTTCTTTAGTCTCACTTGAGGCTAAATAAGGGCGGGATTATGAAGATGTTGTTATTTAGTTTAAATTTTCACCTATATGGTTTCGCATTATGCGATTCACACAGTGTATTCTGTGTATCCTCGCCTTTGGCGTTTTCCAATCGATACCGATTTGGTTTAATTGTTGCTGTTCTTTGTTGTGCTGTTGTTGCGAAGAGTTTAATCTTACCTAGTTTGGGTAGTGGCTACGGTTAAGATAGCTCAGATCAATCTTCAGCATAAAAGAACAGAAACGATCAATCTTTGCAGACTTATGCAAAATGGTACAGCCCAAGTGGCCTTGGTACAAGAACCTTACTTTCGTAAGGGAAATTTCTATCTAGGAAACCTTGTGAACCCAGTGTTTGCCACTTTCAGTAAACATGAAATGGCAAACTCGCGTGTCTTGCCTCGAGCCTGTGTGCTTGTCAACAACGCAATAGTTGCTACACTCATCTCTGAACTAACCACCAGAGATGTATGTGCTATCACATTTGATGTATTTGTTGGAAACCTCAACAGGAAATACGTCTATTGTTCTGTGTATTTACAGCATGATGAACCATCCCCTACGGATGCTTTCAAACAAGTCATCGCATACTGCACTTCAAAAGGCCTTCCGCTAATTGTTGGCAGTGATCCTAATGCTCACCATATCATCTGGGGCAGATCAGACATTAACTAGAGAGGCTCCAGTTTGATGGAGTACTTAAGTAGTGTTCGCTACCGACAAGTACGCTCCGGTCGCAAATGTGCCCCACTTTCCCCTATCACGCGAGAGAAGACGGAAAACGTCAAACACGGGAGCACCATCATCAGCAGCAAGTTGCTCACCCGCCGCCGGCACCACCATCATCGCCACTCATCGATGTAAACACGCGCTCGTGAGTGAACGCGCGCGTTGCCGCCACCGCCACCGTCGGGAACTCAGCATCATCATCATCATCGCCGTCATCGCGCGCGGAGAGAGTCGACCGCGTGTGTTGCAGTGACACCAGATTTCCGGATTGTTCTGGAGTTTTCGAATTCTTGTCGTGCAACATTTTTCAGCGCTATAAAAGCGAACATGGACCGACGTACTGCGAAATAGTATCATCTGACCCGGCAAACGGTCAAGTAGTGTTTAGTATTAAGTGAAGTAAAGTGTACTTACAAGCGTTGGCGTGGCTTGAACAACGCCAAGTAAAGTGTTTTCAAGTGTAAACCCGTGTGTTCTTTCTTGCGAGAAAGAAATTCCCGTTTGAGGCACTGCGGAGCCCCAAACATTTTGGTCCGTCCGAACCGGATTCAGTGCCCGTGGAGTGGAACCGGCCTACAGTCCCCGGTTCATTATCGAAGCGAGGAACCCCTGCCGGTCAGCGAGCCGACCGGAGCCAACGACACCTTGCCGCCGGTAAGGATACCAACCCGTCGAGGCCTTCTGCTGATTTGAGGAGCAATCAGTGGAAGCAGGACCCTATCCCTGGAGACCGCCGGTCAACAAGGGATCGGTACAGTGATTAGTTCCCCTGGTCATCGAGGCGACCAGTCGGAGGAATTCCTGCCGGTCTGTGGACGATCGGCACCAACGGTGTCTTCTTTGCCGCCGGCAAAGACACCATCTCATCGGAGGATTTCTACCGATCGACGAGTCGGTCGGTATCAGCGAAGCTCTCTGCTGGTCGAGGAGTGATCAGTGGAAACGGGACCCTTTCCCCTGGAGGATTTTCCGCCGGTCAGCGAGGAGATCGGCACAAGTGCGTCGTTCCCCTGGTCCACAAGGCGACCATCCCAGGATCCCCGCCGGTCAGAAGAGATCGGTGACAACCTGCGAGGACACCGAAGAGGAGAACTTCGACCAACCGTCGGTCGTACCCCCCACCCAAACGAAGTGCGTGTGACGAAGAGAGATGTCGCCTCTGAATCACACACCGAAATCGGAAAGCAAGAAAAAGGGCAAGAAGGAGGAAGAGATGGATGACGTCAAGACCCTCATCTATCACCGTGGCCAAATCAAGAGGAAGGTCACAATGATTAACCAAACCCTGGAGGAAGCAGAGGACGATCCGACGAAGATTACGCCTTCACTGCTGAAGGTCTTCGCGAAGAGGCTGGAGCTGCACTACCAGGAGTACGAAGCAGCTCACCGAGAAGTGCTGGATGCTACACCGCCGTCCAAATTCGAGGAGCAGGGTGAAATGCAGATGGCTTTCGACATGCTGCATATCGAAGCGACGGATCGACTCGAGCGGCTCTCCACGAAGCTGACTGCCGGTGGTGCTCCTGCAATGGCAACAGGCAACCCACAGGTCATCATCCAGCAACAACCGTTGCGAGCTCCGATTCCCAGCTTCGATGGGAAAGTGGAGAATTGGCCGAAGTTTCGAGCGATGTTTGAGGACATCGTCGTGCGCAGCAATGAATCCGACGCCATGAAGCTGCACCATCTAGACAAGGCCCTGATAAGCGAAGCGTCCGGATGGATTACAGCAAAGATGATCCAGGAGAATAACTTCCAGCAAACCTGGAAGCAGCTTCAAGACCAATTCGAAAATCCTCGTGTGATCGTTGACACCCATCTGGCGGGTCTCTTGGAGCTGAAGCCGATTGCGAAGAGGAACCACAAAGACCTGTTGGAGCTGCTCAAGGCGGTCAACCGGCACATCGGAGGACTAGAGTACCAAGGCGTAAAGGTTGACGCGATGTCTGGTCTCTTGCTGACAAAGATCGTCACGGCCCGACTGGATGACCAGACACTTCAGCTGTGGGAGAGGACCCAGGAGCACGGTAAGCTGCCTGACTTCGACAAGACAATGCAATTCCTGCAGAACGAGTGTCAGGTGTTAGAGCGATTCCAGAACCGTCAACACCAAGCATCTTCAACAAAGGAAGGAAGCTTCAGGCCATCCAACACGAAGTATACAAGCCAGAAGGTGCACGCTGCAACTCCGACGAGCAAGCCCCAGCGTTGTCTTCTGTGTAACGAGGATCATCGCCACTTCGAGTGCCCTATGTTCAACAAGTGGACAACAACGCAACGTACAGAGAAGGTGAAGGAGTTGAACCTATGCTTCAACTGCCTAACTTCAGGACATCGATCCGCCAAGTGCCCATCCAGGAAGACTTGTGCGGAGTGCCAGCGAAGGCACCACACGCTTCTGCATGAGATCCCGAGGCCATCACCAGAGAAGCTTGCTCAACCGGTGCAGCAGGCAAGCACAGCTCCAGTGAACCAACCGGCGTCGCCATCGCAGTTACCTTCTCGATCATCGTCAAACACGGCTGTTCCGAACAACCAACCGTTGGAACAGAAGACGGTGATGCTCATGACAGCTCTGGTGAATTTGCGAGACCTCTGCAACAGGAAGGTACCCTGTCGTGTGCTTCTGGATTCTGGATCGCAGATGAGCTTCATTTCACGGAGTATGGCAGATCGTCTGGCGATACAACGAGCTCCAACGCTTGTACCAATTACGGGAATAGGTGCAGCCAGGACTTGCGCTCATGAGAAGTTGACAGTGGCAGTCGAATCCAGGTACACTGACTTCTCAACGATGGTCGAATGCTTGGTGATTCCCAAGGTGACAGGAGTCATCCCCACGACCCAGCTGGATATCTCGGAGTGGCCGATTCCGACATCTGTGTTTCTGGCTGATCCCGTGTTTAATACGCCTGGCCAAATCGATATGCTGCTTGGCGTATCCCATTTCCTCCGACTGCTCAAATTGGGAAGAATCCAGCTGCGAGAGGACTTGCCCGACCTCCAGGAGACGCAATTTGGATGGGTGATCGCTGGTGACGTCGAGGAAGAACAGAACGATCAGCAGTGCTACGTATCCACAGCCAGCACACTCTCCGAAACCATGAAAAAGGTTTTGCGAAGTCGAAGAAGCCAACGATGCTGATCAACCTACGGACCAGGAGGCATGCGAAAAGAAGTTTCTGGATACACACTATCGAGACGTGGACGGCAGATATGTTGTGTCGCTGCCTTTCCGAAAATATCCTCCCCAGCAAAAGGACAACCGAGAGTTAGCCCTGCGTCGCTTCTTTTCCCTCGAAAGGCGGATGAAGAAGGATCCTGCTCTCAATCTCCAGTACAGCAAGTTCATCGACGACTACGAAGCCCTGGGACACTGCCGAGAGATCATCGAGGATTGCGATGCACCGAGTCGACCCCGGTACTACATGCCCCATCATGCTGTACTTCGTCCATCGAGCTCCAGTACAAAGCTTCGTGTGGTGTTCGATGCATCAGCCAAGGCTTCGCCATCTGACGTTGCTCTCAATCAAGCTCTTCTGGTGGGAGCAACAGTGCAGAACGACATCTTCGTCATCCTCATTCGCTTCTGGAAGCACTTCGTTGTGTTTACGGCTGATGTTTTGAAGATGTTTCGGCAGATCAAGGTAGTTCCAGCCCATTCGTGCTTCCAAAGGATCTTCTGGCGAGATGATCCTGCGCAACCTCTTCGGGTACTGGAGTTGACAACGGTGACGTATGGAACAGCGTGCGCTCCATTCCTCGCGACAAGGTGTTTGTTGCAGCTGAGTATCGACGAGGCCAACTCCTTCCCCATCGCTGCGAACATCATCCGAGAAGATTGCTACGTCGACGGCATCTTATCTGGAGCTGATAGCGTAGCCGAAGCCATCGAATGCCAAACCCAGCTTATTGGAGTGCTGAAATCCGCTGGGTTCCCTGTCCATAAGTGGAGCTCCAACTCTCCAAAGCTGCTTGAACGCATCCCTGAATCAGACCGTGGGGAGTTGGTGCATCTGACTGACGGCTGCGAAGGAGTCATGAAAACTCTAGGTTTGACCTGGAGTCCGCAGCGGGACGAGTTTGCATTCGACGCGAATAATCTTACCGACTATTTGAAACCTCCGACCAAGCGATCTGTGCTACCCGAAATCAGGAAGCTCTTCGACCTGATTGGCCTTCTTTCCCCGGTCATCAACATCGCCAAGCTGAAGGAACCGTTGGTATCCCTGCAGGCCTTCGTGCGGAACCGTATTGAGAAAATACAGCTGCTCATGGGATCGTCGAGTGTACAATGGAGGTACATTTCAATGAAGGAACACCCGGCTGACGTCGTCTCGCGAGGACGGCTGCCAGAAGCATTGCGTACCAACGTTCTGTGGTGGACGGGGCCCAAGTTTCTGCAGAGTGTAGAGTACGACATCCCGGAGATTAGAGCAACACCGATCATCGCAGCGATGGCCATCAACCAAGATGAGCTGCCTGTGTTTTCGACGTACAGCTCATTTCGAAAACTACAGCGTGTGACTGCTTTAGTTCAGCGATTTATTCGAAACTGCCGAATAAAGAACGCCCCACAGCGTGTTACCAGTCATCGTCCGACGATTTCGGAGCTACGAGAGTCTCTGGAACTCATCGTGAAGGTTATCCAGCATGAGACGCTAGCGGATGAAGTTCAACGTATGGAATCCAACGAACCATGCCAACGGATCTATGTGCTGCATCCCAGCCATCACAAAGGAGTGATGCGAGCTGTCGACGTGAAGATTGGCGGAACAAAATACCGACGAGCGATTTCCAAACTCTCCATTCTGCCGATTGAAGACAACTGCAATCCACATTGCAGTGCTTCAGATGACTTCCAGCCCGGGGGTGCATGTTCGCTACCGACAAGTACGCTCCGGTCGCAAATGTGCCCCACTTTCCCCTATCACGCGAGAGAAGACGGAAAACGTCAAACACGGGAGCACCATCATCAGCAGCAAGTTGCTCACCCGCCGCCGGCACCACCATCATCGCCACTCATCGATGTAAACACGCGCTCGTGAGTGAACGCGCGCGTTGCCGCCACCGCCACCGTCGGGAACTCAGCATCATCATCATCATCGCCGTCATCGCGCGCGGAGAGAGTCGACCGCGTGTGTTGCAGTGACACCAGATTTCCGGATTGTTCTGGAGTTTTCGAATTCTTGTCGTGCAACATTTTTCAGCGCTATAAAAGCGAACATGGACCGACGTACTGCGAAATAGTATCATCTGACCCGGCAAACGGTCAAGTAGTGTTTAGTATTAAGTGAAGTAAAGTGTACTTACAAGCGTTGGCGTGGCTTGAACAACGCCAAGTAAAGTGTTTTCAAGTGTAAACCCGTGTGTTCTTTCTTGCGAGAAAGAAATTCCCGTTTGAGGCACTGCGGAGCCCCAAACAAGTAGTACAGATCTTGCATTACTTAACATAGGCAACCGCCCAACCTTCATGGTAACTGCTAGAGAGGAAGTGTTAGATATAACGCTTTGCTCTAGCAGAATTAGTCACGAGTTGACCAATTGGCATGTGTCAGATGAAGAATCTTTATCTGACCATCGCTACATCTTTTTTGAACATTTAAATGTTACTTCGCAAACATTGCGTTTCAGGAATCCTCGGTCAACAAACTGGGATATACTGATTTGGTTGCGGCCAAATTTCATGGATATTCACCATCCATTGACACTCCAAGTGATTTAGATGATGCTGTTGATACTACAACGACCTTCATCATGGAAGCTTTTGAAGAAGCATGCCCTCTACGGTCTGTGAAGATCACAAGAGGAACCCCTTGGTGGAACTCTGATCTGGCGAAACTCAGGAAACAATGTAGAAAGAGTTGGAACAGACGACGTTCGGCTGGTTCTGAGGCTTTCAGGTCGGCTCGTAAGGCCTACAGGAAAGCTCTCCAGTCTGCTGAACGATCCGGCTGGAAAAACCTTTGTACAAATGTTTCCAGCTTGAGTGAAGTCAGTCGGTTGAACAAAATCCTTGCGAAATCTAAGGATTTCCGGGTGAACGAACTTAGTTTGCCAAATGGCGATCTGGCTTCCTCTGATGAGGAAGTTCTGGAATGCTTATTCAGCACACACTTCCCTGGATGTGTGGATATTACATCTTCGGATGAACCTGATGTCTTTTCTTGTAGTTATGATTCTTTGGCTTCGGCTCGGAGTATTGTAACTATAGAATCGATTGAGTGGGCTCTTAATAGCTTTGCTCCTTTCAAATCTCCTGGGGCAGATGGGATTTATCCTATTTTGCTTCAGAAGGGATTTGATTATTTCAAACATGTTTTGAAAAAACTAGTTGTTTGCAGTTTTGCTACAGGCTATATTCCCAAATCCTGGAGGGATATTACTGTAAAGTTTATTCCGAAAGTGGGTCGTGCGTCGTATGAAGAAGCAAAGAGTTTCAGACCTATCAGTTTGACCTCTTTTCTTCTGAAATGCTTAGAACGCATTGTGGATCATCACATCCGTGATGTTCATCTAGCCAACGTGCCTCTTCATGTGAACCAACATGCCTACCAATCTGGTAAGTCCACTGTGACTCTTTTACACAAGGTTGTTTACGATATCGAGAAAGCATTCGCTCCAAAGCAATCTTGTTTGGGTGTTTTCTTAGATATCGAGGGTGCCTTTGACAACGTGCCTTTCGATGCCATATTGGAAGCCGCACGGAGTCATGGTATATCTCCAATGATTTCCAATTGGATTCACCAAATGCTCAAAAACCGATATCTCTTCTCGACATTGCGTCTAGCAGGGATTAGGGAATTGAGTGTTTGTGGATGCCCCCAAGGGGGAGTCTTATCACCGCTTTTGTGGAATCTCGTAGCAGATACGCTATTGGTACGTTAGTTGGTATGTGCATCAGCACCCTTTTCGACCTGATGCAAAACGCCCTTCAGGTAGTTGAGGGTTGGTGTCGCCAATATGGTATCAGGTATCAGAAGGCCGGCTCAAGAGGCACGTTATCCTCCATTTGGGACATTTGTGCCATCGCCATACATATAAGCCTATTTCATCATTTACCTGAGGGAATGGGACAAGGGATGGAATGGGATTAGGAAAGGGAAAGGTGATGAAATAGGAAGGGGTGCCCAGAAGAGGGAAAGAACGCATAAGCGCAATGAGAGCTCATAGCCCATACCACAACGGGTTTAATCAGTGCCCTGAAAAGGACATTGTAAAACGCATAAGCGTAAAGAGAGCCTATAGCTCATTGGAGGTAGCTTGTGACGTCATGCCTCTTTCAATATGACATTGAAAAGCACGTCATCGAAAGCATCCTCAATATTCAAGAAATCACCCAAGCAAAAACTAAGTTTGAGCGAGAACTTTCTTGAAAACGTATACAACTTTGTGTAAAAGAGTCACTGTGGACATCCCAAATTTGGAATCATGTGAGTTCACATGAAAAGGCATGTCAGCCAGACGAACATCACAGATGTGATAATCGACAATGCGTTTCTAGCATTTCAGAAAGAACGAGGTAACCAGATGAATCTGGAACTCATTCCTTCTTTATACAACGCACGCACGGATAAAACTATAAAGTAATTTCACGCCATGAAAATACCCAATAGCAAACAACAAGAGTTCAAAACATGTTTGAAATACTCAAATCCCTTTGGAGAAAAATAGGACAAACCCCCATTTGCACCTGGAGATTTGAAGTAAGCAGAGCTTTTTAGCTATAATTCTAAAGCGGAAGCTAGAGATTCGTAACTATACAAAAGAATTGTTTATCCGAAGATATTTTGAACTTGAACAGATCAGAGTTCCATTCAGGAATACCTCTTACGGTCCGCACAGACCGCAGAGGACAAGCTTCTTTCAAAGCAATAGTTATGGTATACCACAATGAAGGGCGTTGTAGGTACAAAACCACAATGAAACTCTCTTGGAGTAGCTATGGAAGCGAGTTATCCATAAAATGTGGTCGCAACCAATTAGTACAGGTTCCCTAGTTTGTTGAGCAGGATCGCCTGAATACGCAAATTTTGCGAAGGAACACTCAAAAGTGCAAAGAAGGTCAGATGGAGACTCCTCATCTGACACATGCTAATCAGTCAACTCATGAGTTGGGTTAGGTGCAATTCTATGTTAAGTTATCCATGAACTGTACTACCTCCATCCAACTGAAGCATCTCAAATTAATGTTTGAGCTACCTCAGATGATGTAATCATCGTAGCAATACTGCCAAATACCAGCGAAAAGTTGCTGAATACAAGAGCTTGCTTGAAGGCATCCATAAGGAAATGTTGAAACATACTGTTAACGTTATTCTAAGATATAGCATATAGTGTCGTGCCTCGAACTTCATTTATAATGAAACAAGCAAAACTGGGTTTACAAGGTAACCTATGCAGAAGTTACCCTACGAAAATGAACTTTTCGAAGTAGAGCCACTTGGGCTACGCACGCTTCTTACGCTGAAAATTGATCTGAGGTTTCCTAGCCATAGCCACTACCCAAACTAGACAGGATTACACTCTTCACGATCACAGCACAAGAAGGAAACATCAACGACAAACCAAATCGGTGTCAATTGAAAAACGCCAATGGCGAAAACGCATTAAGCGAAACCATAAAGGTAGTAATGTAAGCTAATTTACAACATTTGAATAATCCTGCCCTTATTTAGCCTCAAATTTGAGGCTTAAGAACGGCAACTGATTATCTCGGAGAAACACAAGGTCCACTGCACTATTGCTCCGGTTAGTGCAATAAGGGCGTAATACTGTGGAGGACGCCCTAATTCTCCACAGGCTCCGTTTGTGGTTAGGTTTTTATTAGACCCCCCTAACCATTCATTCCTTGGCACGGTAAGCATAAAGCCGCATAACACCATGAATTAGGGGTCACCCGTTTAGTGGACTCTTACCACTGGATCAGGCGGTCCGTAGTGTTATTCTTAGCCAATTGAGACAACCGCTACCGACACTACACAGCTTTCTAGGCTGATCGGGAAAAGAAGTTAACAATGATGGTCAACTTCCAAACGAACCCGAACAGCCGACAATGTTAATTCTATGTTAATTCTATTCTTAAACAGACGATTTAGGTACCGATTTTTTCCGTTTTCTTTTTGTAACGAGTAAAAAAATATAAAAATGAAACACAAATCAAATAGCTCTTATTTACTTCGTTTTAGATAGCATGACAATGGGAGCACATTGTTTAAGATAGGTTCCGTTTCCCTTAGGTTTCCGTATGTTGTGCTACATGCAAAAGTAAGGTTCGTGAAAACGAAAGCAGCATACGCAATGAAATTGAGAAGACAAGTAAAGACAAATTTTCCATATTTTAAACTAGCTGCTCTTTTGAACTTATAGCTATGGCTATAAAAACTACAAGTATTTCAAACTGACATTTTTCCTTCTTTTAAAAGTTGGTTGGCCTCAAGCATGATTGTAACTGGTGGCAAATGATTGTGCTGGTTATCAAACTACACTTCTTCACATATTTGCCTTCTTTTAAAAATAGGCTGTTCTTTTGAGTTTGCAGAGTTGTTTGGTAGCCAAACTGTTAATTTCTTTATAGAAATGTTTCCTTCTTTTCATCAGAAGCTGTTCTTTCGAGTTTGAGTGTTACGTAGTTTATTTGCAGACGAATAACTAACTCCATAGCGGATTTGTTCTTCTTTGAATAATAGGCTGTTCTTTCAAGTAAAATTTTTCATAATTGACTTGCGGCCAAACTGCCAACTAGATTTCTTTTGATTGTCATTTGATTTTGATGATCAGTTTCCAGAACAACAAGATTGTAGTACTGGATTTTAGATATTCAGTTCAGTTCACTTAGCAAGGTAGATCCAGCATCGTTGGACCAATTTTTTTTTCTGGCGACTAAACTGTAGCTTTTCTTTTCATGAAAGGCTGTTCTTCTAGCTGCACTTATATAGTTTACTGGGAGTGAAAGCTGCTTACTGTATATGAGATTTGCCCTTCTTTAATTTATAGGCTGTTCTTTCTAGTTACGTCGTTACCGTGTTGATTGGCGACATATCTATATTATTTCCATCTGGTGTTTTTTCTTCTTTTAAAGTTGGGCTGTTCTTTCGACTTATATTGTTACAGAGTTGTTTGGTAGCCATGTTGCCCTTTGCAGATTTATGTATAGGGGCCGTGCATAAACTATGTAAGTAGGAGAGGGTCTATCCAAATTCTAAGCTCTATACAAAATTTACAAATTTTTGTATGAACAAATCGTGGACTTCGTGGCCGAGCGGTTAGCGGCGTTAGTCGTTTAGGTATCTCGCATGCCTCGGAGTTTGGGTTCGATTCCCGCTCCGGTCGAGGAAAACTTTTCGTCAAAACAGAAAATACTCCACTGGGCCACTGAGTGTTATACGTGTTGTCCATTGTCTAATGTTAGTAATGTACAGTCTGTGCGGCCTCTGGCCGAAGACGGTGTAATTGTCTTTTAAAATTCTACGATGAGGAGGGGGAGAGGGCCAAGATGACCAAAATTCGGTCTACGTAGTTTGTGAATGGTCCCATAGGAGATTTGCCCTTCTTTAATTTATATGCTGTTCTTTCTAGTTATATCCTTGCAGACCTTATTGGCGGCCAACCTATCAATCACATTTTTTCACATGTTTTTTTATGTTACACTGTTATTGAGTTTTATTACCAAATCGTCTATTCCTCCTTAAAAGATTTTTTCTTTTTCTAACTATGAAATGTTCTTTCCGGGCCTATTTTGCAATTTGTATTATTTGATCTCGCCTAATGATCAGTAGACTTATTAGTGATACTTTGGCCAAATGTCTTTTCGGCCTAATGAGCCAATATCGATAGCCAGTATTTGAAGGACCTTTGCTGACAGCTCTATCTCATACAAGATCATCTCTAATACGTATTATTCCATTATTTTGTTTTAAGGTTATTCTTTACAATGATATCTTCTGGTATTAACCCTTAAAAGATGTGGACAACTTTTTTACATAGTTTTACTTATAGCTTTTGACCCAGTGGGTGGATTTTCAAAACCAAAATGTTTTTATCAAGGGGATTAGTTGTGCTATCATATGCATATATGAAGATTATGTTATGCTAGAACATTTTGGAGATATAGCTGCAAATGTAGTGTACACCACTTGTTCTTCATTCGATTCCGCGTTTTATTTCTATGTACATGTGATATATTTCAATGGAAATTGCACAATATTCTTTGTTCGAGTTGAGGCTGTTAGATAGAAATGTCTTAGATACTTTTACAGCTGTAACATAGATCTCCAGGTTATCCAAAACGTCCAGAAGTTTTGAACTGTTTCTACTTAACACAAATAGTTGTGTTTACTTTTAAAATCACTTGAACTTGCTGAATTACATTCAAATATAAATTTTGAAACATAAAGTGATGGTAGTCATAATCTGGTGATGTTCTAGGCAACTTAAAATAGATCTGGAGTTCTGATTGTAAGGCCTTTACATGTAATACTATATCAAACTAATGTATGAATGCCAGAACTGATTTCATTAGATCCATACATGTAAATCAGAGTATGAAAGACTAACTGCACATCAATGGCGATAACTTAGGCCATCCAAATCATTCTGGAGTTAAGGCTTTTATATCTACATCCGTAATAACGCATCGGGTGCATTTCAAACTTGGTATAGTGCGTTTTGGTAGTCATAGAAGATCAGTTGAATCATATGATACTTGTATACACAACATATAGGCATTCTGGATCATCCGAACTATTCTGAAGTTGAGAAATATGGTTTGAATTTTAAATGGTATATCAAAAGAAGTGCACAAACATCAGAGTTTGCCCATTTCATTCATACACACAGGGCAAGCCATGGGAGAGAAGTTTCCAGAGCATCAGAGATATCTGAGGTCACCTTTCAGTATTATGTGGTTAAGGCCTTCAGGTCTACACTCGTAATGAAGCATTCTGCACGTTCAAAACTTGGTGCAGTGTGTTTCAGAAGAAATAGATGATAAGTTCGACCATATATAATATAACTTGAAGCTTTTCTAGATCATTCAAACCATTCTGAAGCTAAAATATACGGTTTTTATTTGTAATGACCTATCAAGTGCACTAATATCAGCATTTAATACAAGTCGTGGGAGACAATTTTCCAGTACATCAGCGATATCTGCAGCATCATTTTATTTATATTATATGATTAAGGCCTCCAAATCTACACTCGTCAAAAAGCATCGGGTACACGTTAAACTCACTATAATGCGTTTGGTAGTCATAGAAGATTCACGTGATACTCAAATATATATCTTAGAAGCCTCCCGGATTATCCAAACTATTCCAAAAATGAGACATATGGTTTGCATGAACTCCTGGATAAATCTTTGGAGGATTCCCCAGGAATACTCGGAGAATTCACGGAGAAATTCCCGTGGAATTCCTGGAGGAACTCCCGCAGAATTTTTCGAAAGGTTCTTGAAGTAATTCCCGAGGCACTTCTTCAGGAATTCCAGAACAGCTACTGAAGGAATTTCCAAGAAACTGCTGGGAAACTTTTGAAGGATTTCACGGAAACTCCTAGCGGAATTTCTTAAGAACTCGTAGAGGTATTCTCGGAGAATATCACGATGAATTTCTGAAGAATTTTTGGGTAAATTCTTACACTTCAAAAAACTATAATAATCATTTTTATTCCAGTGGATGCACAAATAATACAACGAGATATTCATAATATTATGAGATACAACAGAAATAATCGTGACAGAATTACATCGATAAAGTAAAGAGATACAAGAGTAGAGCTTGTAGAGCTTGCAGATCTTAATTCCAGAGTAGTTTGGATGTTCTAGATCACCCAATTCATGTACCATGAATTTTCGAGGGATGCTTTGAGGCATGTCCCGTAGACCATGTTCTGTGATCATTCATCGTGTATAAAATTTTGTTTAGAATGTTGGATTTATGACACAAATTTTGGAGTACTTTGGAGGCCTAAAAATAGCTCTGAGATCAAACCTTCAACAGACTCCTCCTCTCCTCTTCTTGGCGTAACGTCCTCACTGGGACAAAGCCTGCTTCTCAGTTTAGTGTTCTATGAGCACTTTCACAGTTATTAACTGAGAGCTTCCTCTGCCAATGACCATTTTGCATGCGTATATCGTGTGGCAGGCACGAAGATACTCTATGCCCAAGGAAGTCAAGGAAATTTCCTTCACGAAAAGATCCTGGACCGACCTGGAATCGAACCCGTCACCCTCAGCATGGTCATGCTGAATACCCGTACGTTTACCGCCTCGGCTATATGGGCCCTACAACACAGACTATGATGGCTAAAAACGTTGCATGTCAAGGATTAGTGAAAACTATTGATGATTAGCAAAACGATGAAATTTGAGCAAACACATGTACAATTTCCAAAAAAAGCTTCTCGGCTACCAGTAAAAGGGAGGAGGTACCATGCATTTACTAGCACAAATATTCCCCTTGACAATAAAAATGGCTCCAGGGTAAAATAAAGAAGATCGTCTCGGTTTTTACGGGTTAACAATAAAAATACGTAGATTGTTTTACTTCTGCAACAAGTTGAGAATGTTCTTTTTTTTACACGACGAATAACATAAAAATGTTAGTTCTTTTTTTGAAAGGGAGTAAAGCTGTGGGCCCCGATATAAACTAGCCTAGGGTAAATGATTTCGTGAACAAAGAAAAAAAATGAACCACAGCGATTCATGTTATTCTATGCGCGTTGCAACAACTTTTATTTTGGGTTTTGCTCGGAGGTTCATTTGAAAGAATGTCTACAAATTCCAAGCATAATATTACTTGCCCTACATATATGAAAATAAGTATTAATTCTGATATGTGTGCTCTATTTGTAAAAGTCATGAGAAATATGATTGAATTGATCTAATATTTCTACTGCAATACTCTACACTAATTTTGAAATGTAGCCGGTGCAAACTGGTGCCCAAGGGAGGAGTTTAGGGGGTTAAACCCCTCACATTTCCGAAATTCCATGTACTATGTACTATAATAAATAAATAAATAAATAAATAAATAAATAAATAAATAAATCAAATGAGCAATTTCTGATATTTGTGCACTTCTTTTGATAGACCAGTACACATGCAAATTATATGTCTCATTTTCTGAAAAGTTTGGATGATCCGGTAAGCTTCTAAGATGTATATTCAATTATCACGTGAATCAACTGATCTTCTATGACTACCAAAACGCGTTATAGTGTGTTTTACGTGTAGCAGATGCTTTGTTACGAGCGTTGATCTGAAGGCCTTAACCATAAAAACCACAAAAAATATAAAAAATGATGCTTCAGATATCGCTGATTTATCTCCCACTACTTGTATTATATGTTTGAATCAAATGAGATAAATACTGATATTAGTGCACTTGATAGGTCATTACGAATGTAAACCGTATATTTTAGCTTCTGGATTTTTTGGATGATCTAGAAAAGCTTTAAGTCATCATCTATGTCTACTGAAACACACTGCACCAAGTTTTGAACGTGTAGGGTGCTTTGTTACGAGTGTAGATCTGAAGGCCTTAACCACATACTACTGAAAGGTGACCTCAGATATCTCTGATGCTCTGGAAACTTCTCTCCCATGGCTTGCCCTATGTGTATGAATCAAATGGGCAAACTCTGATGTTTGTGCACTTCTGTTGATATACCATTTCAAATTCAAACCATATTTCTCAACTTCATAATAGTTCGGATGATCCAGGATGCCTCTATGATGTGTATGATTCAACTGATCTTCTATGACTACCAAAACGCACTATACCAAGTTTGAAATGCACCCGATGCGTTATTACGGATGTAGATATAAAAGCCTTAACTCCAGAATGATTTGGATGGCCTAAGTTATCGCCATTGATGTGCAGTTAGTCTTTCATACTCTGATTTACATGTATGGATCTAATGAAATCAGTTCTGGCATTCATACATTAGTTTGATATAGTATTACATGTAAAGGCCTTACAATCAGAACTCCAGATCTATTTTAAGTTGCCTAGAACATCACCAGGTTATGACTACCATCACTTTATGTTTCAAAATTTATATTTGAATGTAATTCAGCAAGTTCAAGTGATTTTAAAAGTAAACACAACTATTTGTGTTCAGTAGAGACAGTTCAAAACTTCTGGACGTTTTGGATAACCTGGAGATCTATGTTACAGCTGTAAAAGGATCTAAGACATTTCTATCTAACAGCCTCAACCCAAACAAAGAATATTGTGCAATTTCCATTGAAATATATCACATGTACATAGAAATAAAACGCGGAATCGAATGAAGAACTAGTGGTGTACACTACATTTGCAGCTATATCTCCAAAATGTTCTAGCATAACATAATCTCCATATATGCATATGATAGCACAACTAATCCCCTTGATAAAAACATTTTGGTTTTGAAAATCCACCCACTGGGTCAAAAGCTATAAGTAAAACTATGCAAAAAAGTTGTCCACATCCTTTAAGGGTTAAAGCTGTCAGTAATATTATTAAATTAAGGCCGATGCAAATATTTAATTTGTTTTATGTCACCCCCCCTCCCCCCTTCAAAAATCCCGAAATTTTGAAGGGGCGAAAAAAAAACCTGGCGGCTCATGACTCCATCTTAAATTCGAAAAAATGTTTTCAAGCAACAATTTTTCAATAGTCGAAAACTATTTTTTTCAATAGTGGATGTAATTTTTAATTTTTCAATAGTTTTTTTTGTTTTTATTTTTTTTGTTCCTTATTATTTTTGTCCCCCCCCCCCCCCCCCCCCTCGTACCCGATGAGAGGTCTCGGACATAAAAAAATATAATAGGCCGATGCAAAGCCTAATAAAAATATAAAATACCCATCATCAGAATAACCCATCTGTAAATATGCATTCGGGGTAATGGCGTTCGGGGTAGTGGCCCATTCGGGGTAGTGGCGTTCGGGGTAATAGCCCATTCGGGGTAACGGCTTTCGGGGTAATGGCCTATTCGGGGTTATGGCTTTCGGGGTAGTGGCATTCGGGGTAATGGGGTAGAACCCCCAACCAACACTGGGACGACCACGCTGATGGGGCTACCACCTTGGATCTAGCTGGGCGTGATGCAGCATTTCTTACTCAACACTAAGTTGAAGAGAGGCAGGCCAGGTCAGGACTTCTGGTATAATGTTTTGGGGATTATAAGTCAACTTTTTGGAGACCTCTAAGATGAGAGGGTCCTAGGCAATGAACAACCAATTCTAACGCCGGACCTGATTAAATTTCTAGTACACAATCAATAACCTTCTAATTGAGCATCGCCGTACCTAAAAGTAGCTAATTTTAGCCAATGAACCCCGGTCGGCAATAGAAATACCTACGTACCGTTCTACTCGACTCAAAAAAAACCACACGAACCTCGAACTGGCTCGAACACAATCAGCCGA